>NW_027515901.1:0-68966 GCF_048772815.1 Callospermophilus lateralis
GGACGTGCATCCTCTATCCTACAAGGTCTTCATGTTTTCCCCGGAGTTGTAAACCCTGATACTGTAGGGGCAGTAAAGGTTATGGTGGAAGCTCCAAGGGGCATTGTGTCTATCTCCCCAGGGGATCGGATTGCTCAATTGCTAATTTTGCCTAGTTTGCATAATCACTTCCCTGCTGACTCAAGGTCACGGACAGAAAATCAGATTGGTACCACCGGAGGAAATTGTGCCTATTTGTCACTGGATATGAGCAATCGCCCCACTTTGGAATTAAGCATAGAAGGTAAATCTATTGTGGGATTGCTGGACACAGGAGCAGATCGTAGTATCATAGCCCTTAAGGACTGGTCTAGGGGATGGCCAGTGCAGGCTTCTGATCAATCCTTAAGAGGACTTGGATATGCCCAAGCCCCTCAAATCAGCTGTAGACATCTATCTTGGAAGGACTCGGAAGGACACGATGGTACCTTTCAGCCTTATGTACTTGATTTACCTATTTCTTTATGGGGCCGTGATCTGATGAAAGACATGGGGTTCACTCTTAGTAATGACTATTCCCCAGTGTCTCAACATATCATGCAAAATATGGGGTATAAGCCAGGTCTAGGACTAGGAAGGCACCTACAGGGACGTAAGCATCCTGTGCAAGGTCATCAAAAGCTTAACAGGTTTGGTCTGGGTTTTTCCTAGGGGCCACTGGGGCTCAAATACCCATAACATGGCTCACCGAGGAGCCTGTTTGGGTGCCTCAGTGGCCTCTTCCCTCGGTTAAACTGGCAGCAGCCCATGATCTAGTCAAAGAACAACTTGATTTGGGTCACATCCAACCTTCTACTTCTCCATGGAATACTCCCATATTTGTCATTAAGAAAAAATCAGGGAAGTGGCGCCTACTGCATGATCTACGAGCAGTTAATGCTCAGATGCAGCTTATGGGGCCCATTCAAAGAGGGCTGCCTCTGCTCTCCTCTGTTCCTCAAGGCTGGCATATAATTGTTATTGACATTAAAGACTGTTTCTTTTCCATTCCTTTGCATCCTAAAGATTCCCAACGTTTTGCTTTCACCCTTCCCTCGTGTAATCATGAGGAACCAGATCAAAGGTTTGAGTGGGTGGTGTTGCCACAGGGAATGGCTAACAGTCCCACGATGTGCCAGATGTATGTGGGGAAGGCACTCGCACCTCTCAGACATAAGTATTCCTCCACCAAGATCATTCACTATATGGATGATGTGTTATTGGCCGCAAAATTAGAACAGACAGTTTATGAGGCTTATAAAGAACTCGTGATGCTGTTGGCTCAACATGGACTGCACATCGCACCTGAAAAGGTTCAAACGGGGGATTCTATCAGGTTTTTGGGAGCGACAATTGGGTATGACAAATTAAAACCACAAAAAAATTACCATCAGGACTCAAGATATCCGAACTTTAAATGATTTTCAAAAATTGCTGGGAGATATTAATTGGATAAGAGGATATTTACATATTCCTAATATTGTGCTCCAGCCCTTGTATGCTACTCTTAAGGGTGATCCAGATCTTGCTTCCCCTCGTAGCCTCACTACTGAGGCTAGAGCGGCCCTTATAAAAGTAGAACAAGCTATACAGCATGCCACTCTATGCAGGCTCCAGAGTGATAAACCTTTCCAGTTATGTGTGCTTGCCACTATGCGGCAGCCTACTGGAGTACTGTGGCAAGATGGGCCTTTACTATGGATCCACCCACATGTATCCCCAGGAAAATCCTTAGAATATTATCCTGATGCTGTTGCAGCATTGGCACTTAAAGGGATTCAACAAAGCATTCAATTTTTTGGCCAATCACCTTCTTCTCTTATCATACCCTACACTAAAGCTCAACTTAATGTTTTATGTGCTACTCTAGACAACTGGGCTATTCTGTGTTGCTCGTTTCAAGGGAGTATTGATAATCACTACCCTTCTCATCCATTACTCCATTTTGTTAAAGAACATCCCATCATTTTCCCTAAGGTAACTTCATCCAGTCCAATTCTGGGGGCTGTTAACATTTTTACTGATGGTTCCAAGTCTGGAATGGGAGCTTATGTAATTAATGACTCTCCCCCTATCCAGCATCAATTTGCTCCTGGAAATCCACAATGGGTAGAACTACAAATTGTTATTGAAGTTTTTAAACAGTGTTCTTTTCCTTTTAATCTTATTTCGGACTCCAGCAATGTGGTACAAGCACTAAAAGTCCTGGAGGCCGTGGGAACTATTAGTGATGCCCACAATGTGTCTGTTTACTTTACTCAGCTTCAACAGCTTATCTCTAACCGCACTGCTTCTTTTTATCCTATGCATATCAGGGCTCACACCTCTCTTCCTGGTCCGTTATCCCAAGGTAATGCCTGTGCGGACTTAGCCACTAGAAGTCAATTGATATGCTTGGCTTCCTCCTTAGAGGGGGCTAAATTGTTTCACCAAAACTTCCATGTTAATGCATTAACGCTGCGCAGGCGTTTTCCCATTTCAAGAGCGGATGCTCGGCAGATAGTATTGCAATGTCCCCATTGTGTCACATTTCTTCATCCCCCTAATTATGGAGTAAACCCACGGGGATTAAAGCCATTGGTTGTTTGGCAAATGGATGTGACACATATACCTGACTTTGGTAACCTTAAGTATGTGCATGTTTCCGTTGATACGTGCTCTGGAATTATCCATGCTTCTGCTTTATCGGGAGAAAAGGCATGTAATGTCATTACTCACTGTTTAGAGGCATGGGCAGCATGGGGTGCACCTGCATCCCTTAAGACTGATAATGGACCTGCTTATACTGGCAGACAATTTACAGCTTTTTGTTCTACTATGGGAGTGCAACTTACTCATGGTTTGCCTTATAATCCTCAAGGACAAGGCATTGTTGAGCGTGCTCATCGCACCTTAAAGGAAACTTTACAAAAACAAAAAGGGGGAATAGGAGCTGAACACACTCCTAAAGAACGCCTGTCCTTAGCTCTCTTTACCATTAATTTTTTGAATTTGGATATTCATGGTCGCTCTGCGGCCGATAGACATGTGTCCCCTCAGCCCTCTGTGATTGGCTATGTTAAGTGGAAGGATGTTCTTACGGGCCAATGGAACAGCCCTGACCCCGTGCTGACATGGGCACGAGGATCTGTATGTGTTTTTCCCCAGGATCGTACGGAACCATTGTGGGTCCCTGAACGCTAGACAAGAAGAGTCTCGACATCAGCTGACCAGCAACAAGAGATATCACAACAATCCTGTGATGAGGATCTTCATTCTGCTAAGTGCTCTGGCTCTGGTGCTGGTGCCGATGGCACAGGCGACACCAATGCGGTGGTGGGCAGTGGCACGGGCCTGGCCAATGCCGATGCCGGTTCATGGTAATTCTAATGTCCTCCCCACTCTTTTTTCAACCTCATGTGAGATGTCTGCTCCCTGTGCCTCTCCTAGAGGGGACATGGAGAGAACTTTTAATCAATCTCAAGTTAATCTCACAGGAGTTTTTTGTTTCAGCCTTAGAAACGCTAATTGCATTAGCCTTAAGACCAAAAATTTGACTAACTGGGAGGACCCATTGCGGTCCAATCAGGTCTCAGGAAGCATTATCAGTGCTGTATTGAGCAAGGTAGCTTCGGGGAAGCTATCAGGCTCAGGGACCCCCGCAAACAGCAGCTCTGCTCTCAACATAACTACCTTGGCTATTATCTCCGAGGTACTAATCCCAGTGCCTCCTTCTTCTAGTAGTATTTATAATGCCACTCATTTTAAGGCCTCTCCTTACTGTTCCCCTAATCTTGGTTTTCCCCAACATTTACGCCTTGTCAGGATCATTCTTGGGAGAAACATCAAGTTGCTAAAGGTTTCTCCCTTTCCCCCTCTCTTAATAGGTATGTTTATAACTTTAACAATAGTGCCAGCTCCTCTACAGGAGTAGGTTGGTCCTGGTTTCAATGGCTGATTTCCAATGAAAAGGGGGCTTCAGCCGATATTTCTGCATTGGCTCAGTTGCTAGGAGCCAAAAGTTGGCTGGCTAATATTTCTGGTACTGTTAGGGAAAGTGAACAAGGTAATAGACTTACATCTGTTTCATTCAACTCTCTGTTGTATAATGCCACATTGCCTCCGGCAATGGTCTGTGTCCAATCCCCCTTCTTATTCCTTTTGGCTAAGGCCACCTCATCGGGGATGCTGGATTGTTCTCATACTACCTGTCTCTTATCTGAGTGTTGGAATGGTTCCTGGACTGTAGCAGTGGTTATGAAAATTCCAACTTTTGTCCCAATCCCGGTCACTGCGGATCCTGATAGATTCCCTATTGTTGAGCTACTTAGAGTCCGCAGAGATTTTGGGATCACAGCGGCTATAGTGACAGCCGTGGCGATATCTGCTGCTGCAGCGGTTACGGCCGGAGTGGCTATGGCCAATCAAGTACAAACTGCTGCCACCATTAATCAAGTTGTCCAACAAACTTCCACCATACTTGAATCCCAAAATACAATTAATCAACATATTTTGTCAGGGATTTTAGCTGCCAACCAAAGAATAGATTTACTCCAAGCTCAGGTAGAAGAATTGGCTGACTTAGTTCTTTTGGGTTGTGTTGACCAACGTGCACATTTATGCATAACCTCTGTCAGTTTTAATGATTCCAGGAATGCTTCCCACATCATTGGCGAATATTTGGCTGGAAATTGGTCCATGGAAGCGGAAGACATGATCCAGTCTCAACTAACCCAGATAGCTGTCTTGAATAACACCCGTGTTGATCCCGTGACTTTGGGTCAATTCACTGATTGGATATCTTCTGCTTTTTCCTTTTTTAAAGAGGGTGTGGGTAGGCATTTTTGGTGCAATGTATTGCTTTGGTATGTTTCTCTGTTTGTGGTTTCTCTGTCGCCTCAAGGCCCGCAATGCTCACGATAAGGCTATGATCATCCAAGCTCTTGCAGCTTTAGAAAATGGCCATTCACCTCAAGTCTGGCTTGTGCAGCTTAAACAGTAAATCTTTGACATGGTCGTTGCACCCCAAGTTGTTATAACATTGCACTGGGATCGGCATGTCTTTCCTCGTTATTCTCTTAGTGTTGGAAAGCCCTTGCACTCTGCCGGTCTTGCTGCCATTGCACGCAGGTGGGTTTCCACACTAATACTTCTCTATCGCCTTAAAGTCCGTGCCTTTCTTTCAGGGTGCTGTCAACTCGTTTGTCGTTGTGTACAGCCACAGAACAGCCTCAGCTGTCCCCCTTCGTCCACCTTCATCACGATGCAGGATGCGAGGCAAAGCACTGCACTTGAGTGATCCCTCAACGGACCTCAAGGAAAGCATGTCCTATTGCATGCGGGTTTGACGTCCACACCCCCGCCCTACGAAAAAAGGCGTCGGCTGATATGGGGTCAGGTCTGGGGAAGGCGCCTCCTTAGGACTGAACCATACATTGCAGCCACTTCTGCACAGTGGGATAGGACCTCTACTTTCGCCTGCATTGTTTTATAAATTAGAAGGGGGAACTGTGGTGAGCCGTTTCTGTAGATTGTGGCCGCCATTAGAAGATGGCGCCGGCTTCCACTGTGGCCTGTGATAAACAAATTCTTTTGTGGAGAGTTGGCACGCTATCTCTTGCCACCCTATAAGAAAGATCCACGCGGCGGCTTAAGATTGGTACGTGGGAGGCTTTATTAGGCTGTGCTTGGGCCCTCGGGGGAAAGAAAGAAAGGGAGTCAATAAAAGATACTTTAATCAAGGCCTGAATAAACTGCTGAAAGAAGATTCCTGAGTTGCGTCTTCCTTGCGGGCAAGGGGTCGCGACAGATGAATTTGGAACGCTAAATCCAACATGGTTTGTAGTAGCTCTTTGAAACTTGAAAAAATAAAGGAATTCTCAGTTTTGTCTCTATGATTTGTTTCCTCTTCAAGTAGCCCTAAGCAGAGTCTGTGGAAAAGCACTTTCATTGAAAGGGGTTGCCAACCTTCCAAGAAATTACGAGTCTCCGAAATACCGTCAAATATATTTTCACTCAATCTTGATGATACGTTGTGGTAATGACAAGTACTCAAATCCCACTTGGCTCACCAAATTTTGTTCTTCTAGGTTTAAGCGTTCGTCTACAGAAGTCGTTTTCATATTTAGGTTTCTCTCTCTTCTCTTCTATATAGATAGATGAATTTGGAACTCTAAATCCAACATGGTTTGTAGTAGCTCTTTGAAACTGACAAAATAAAGTAGTTCTCAGTTATCTCTCTATGGTTTGTTCCTCTTAAAGTATCCCTAAGCAGAGACTGTAGAAATGCACTTTCATTGAAAGGGGTTGCCAAGCTTCCAAGAAATTACCAGTTTCCGAAATACCAGCAAATATTTTTTCACCCAATCTTGATGATACTTGGTGGTAATGATCAGGACACAAATCCCACTTGGCTCACCAAATTCTGTTCTTCTAGGTTTAAGCGTTCGTCTACAGTAGCAGTTTTTATATTTAGGTTTCCCTCTGTTCTCTCCTATATAGATAGATGAATTTGGAACTCTAAATCCAACATGGTTTGTAGTAGCTCTTTGAAACTTGACAAAATAAAGTAGTTCTCAGTTTTGTCTCTATAGTTTGTTTCCTCTTCAAGTAGCCCTAGGCACAGACTGTGGAAAAGCACTTTCATTGAGAGGGGTTGCCAAGCTTCTAAGAAATAACGAGTTTCCGAAATACCAGCAAATATTTTTTTCACCCAATCTTGATGATACTTGGTGGTAATGATCAGGACACAAATCCCACTTGGCTCACGAAATTTTGTTCTTCTAGGTTGAAGCGTTCGTCTACAGTAGCAGTTTTTATATTTAGGTTTCACTCTGTTCTCTCCTATATAGATAGATGAATTTGAAACTCTAAATTCAACATGGTTTGTATTAGCTCTTTGAAAGTGACAAAATAAACGAGTTCTCAGTTTTGTCTCTATGGTTTTTTTTCCTCTTCAAGTAGCCCTAGGCACAGACTGTGGAAAAGCACTTTCATTTAGAGGGTTTGCCAAGCTTCTAAGATATAATGAGTTTCCAAAATACCACGAAATATTTTTCACAAAATCTTGATGATACGTGGTGGTAATGACAAGTACACCAATCCCACTTGGCTCAACAAATTTTGTTCTTCTAGGTTGAAGCATTCATTTACATTAGCAGTTTTTATTTTTAGGTTTCACTCTGTTCTCTCCTATATAGATAGATGAAATTGGAACACTAAATCCAACATGGTTTGTCATAGCTCTTTGAAACTTGACATAAAAAAGTAGTTCTCAGTTTTGTCTCTATGATTTGTTTCCTCTTCAAGTAGCCCTAAGCAGAGACTGTGGAAAAGCATTTTCATTGAAAGGGGTGGCCAAGCTTCAAAGGAATTATGAGTTTCCAAAATACCAGCAAATATTTCTTCACCCAATCTTGATGATACTTGGTGGTAATGATCAGGACACAAATCCCACTTGGCTCACCATATTCTGTTCTTCTAGGTTGAAGCGTTCGTTTACAGTAGCTGTTTTTATTTTTAGGTTTCACTCTGTTCTCTCCTATATAGATAGATGAATTTGGAACTCTAAATCCAACATGGTTTGTAGTAGCTCTTTGAAACTGACAAAATAAAGAAGTTCTCAGTTTTCTCTCTATGGTTTGTTCCTCTCAAAGTATCCCTAAGTAGAGACTGTGGAAATGCAGTTTCATTGAAATGGGTTGCCAAGCTTCCAAGAAATTACGAGTTTCCGAAATACCAGCAAATATTTTTTCACCCAATCTTGATGATACTTGGTGGTAATGATCAGAACACAAATCCCACTTGGCTCACCATATTCTGTTCTTCTAGGTTTAAGCGTTCGTCTACAGTAGCAGTTTTTATATTTAGGTTTCCCTCTGTTCTCTCCTATATAGATAGATGAATTTGGAACTCTAAATCCAACATGGTTTGTAGTAGCTCTTTGAAACTTGACAAAATAAAGTAGTTCTCAGTTTTGTCTCTATTGTTTGTTTCCTCTTCAAGTAGCCATTAGCAGAGATTGTGGAAAAGCACTTTCATTCAGAGGGGTTGCCAAGCTTCTAAAAAATAACGAGTTTCCAAAATACCAGCAAATATTTTTTCACCTAATCTTGATGATACATAGTGGTAATGATCAGGACACAAATCCCACTTGGCTCACCAAATTTTGTTCTTCTATGTTGAAGCATTCGTCTACAGTAGCAGTTTTTATATTTAGGTTTCCCTCTGTTCTCTCCTATATAGATAGATGAATTTGGAACTCTAAATCCAACATGGTTTGTAGTAGCGCTTTGAAACTTGACAAAAAACGGAGTTCTCAGATTTGTCTCTATGGTTTGTTTTCTCTTCAAGTAGCCCTAGGCACAGACTGTGGAAAAGCACTTTCATTGAAAGGGGTTGCCAGTCTTCTAAGAAATAACGACATTCCGAAATACCAGCAAATATTTTTACACCCAATCTTGATGATACGTGGTGGTAATGATTGGTACACAAATTGTACTTTGCTCACCAAATTTTGTTCTTCTAGGTTTAAGCGTTTGTTTACAGTTGCAGTTTTTATTTTTAGGTTTCACTCTGTTCTCTCCAATGTACATAGATGAATTTGGAACTGTAAATGCAACATGGTTTGTAGTAGCTCTTTGAAACGTGACAAAATGAAGGAGTTCTCAGTTTTGTCTCTATGTTTTTTTTTCCTCTTCAAGTAGCCCTAGGCACAGACTTTGGACAAGCACTTTCATTGAGAGGGGTTGCCAAGCTTCTAAGAAATAATGATATTCCGAAATACCATCAAATATTTATTCACCCAAACTTGATGATACTTGGTGGTAATGATCAGTACGCAAATCCCACTTGGCTCACCAAATTTTGTTTTTCTAGTTTGAAGCGTTCGTCTACAATAGCAGTTTTTATATTTAGGTTTCACTCTGTTCTCTTCTACATAGATAGATGAATTGGAACTCTAAATCCAACATGGTTTCTAGTAGCTCTTTGAAACTTGAAAAAAAAGGTAGTTCTCAGTTTTGTCTCTATGGTTTGTTTCCTCTTCAAGTAGCCCTAAGCAGAGACTGTGGAAAAGCACTTACATTGAAAGAGGTTGCCAAACTTCCAAGTAATTACGAGTTTCCGAAATACCAGCAAATATTTTTTCACCCAATCTTGATGATAAGTGGTGGTAATGACAACAACACAATTCCCACATGGCTCACCAAATTTTGTTCTTATAGGTTGAAGCGTTCGTTTCAAGTAGCAGTTTATATTTTTAGGTTTCCCTCTGTTCTGTCCTATAAAGATAGATGAATTTGGAACTCTAAATCCAACATGGTTTGTAGTAGCTCTTTGAAACTTGACAAAATTAAGGAGTTCTCTGTTTTGTCTCTATGGTTTGATTCCTCTTCAAGTAGCCCTAGGCACAGACTGTTGAAAAGCACATTCATTGAGAGGGGTTGCCAAGCTTCTAAGAAATAACGAGTTTCCGAAATACCAGCAAACATTTTTTCACCCAATCTTGATGATACTTGGTGGTAATTATCAGTACACAAATCCTACTTAGCTCACCAAATTTTGTTCTTCTAGGTTGAAGCGTTCGTCTACAGTAGCAGTATTATGTTTAGGTTTCACACTTTTCTCTCCTATGTAGATAGATGAATTTGGAACTCTAAATCCAACATGGTTTGTAGTCGCTCTTTGAAACTTGACAAAAAAAAAGTAGTTCTCAGTTTTGTCTCTATAGTTTGTTTCTTCTTCAAGTAGCCCTAAGTAGAGACTGTGGAAAAGCACTTTCATTGAAAGGGGTTGCCTAGCTTCCTAGAAATAACGAGTTTCTGAAATGCCATCAAATATTTTTTCACCCAATCTTGATGATACTTGGTGGTAATGATCGGTACACAAATCCCACTTTACTCACCAAATTTTGTTCTTCTAGGTTGAAGCGTTCGTTTACAGCAGCTGTTTATATATTTAGGTTTACCTCTCTTCTCTCCTATATATATAGATGAATTTGGAACTCTAAATCCAACATGGTTTGTAGTAGCTCTTTGAAACTTGACAAAATAAAGGAATTCTCAAATTTGTCTCTATGGTTTGATTCCTTTCAAGTAGTCCTAAGCAGAGACTGTGGAAAAGCACTTTCATTGATAGGGGTTGCCAAGCTTCTAAGAAAAAACGATATTCCGAAATACCAGCAAATATTTTTTTACCCAATCTTGATGATATGGGGTTTAAATGATCGGTACACAAATCGTACTTGGCTAACCAAATTTCGTTCTTCTAGGTTTAAGCGTTTGTTTACAGTTGCACTTTTGATTTTTAGGTTTCTCTCTGTTCTCTCCTATATAGATAGATGAATTTGAAACTCTAAATTCAACATGGTTTGTAGTAGCTCTTTGAAACGTGACAAAATAAATGAGTTCTCAGTTTTGTCTCTATGGTTTTTTTCCTCTTCAAGTAGCCCTAGGCACAGACTGTGGAAAAGCACTTTCATTGAGAGGGGTTGCCAAGCTTCTAAGAAATAATGAGTTTGCAAAATACCACGAAATATTTTTCACCCAATCTTGATGATACGTGGTGGTAATGACAAGTACACCAATCCCAGTTGGCTCAACAAATTTTGTTCTTCTAGGTTGAAGCGTTCATTTACAATAGCAGTTTTTATTTTTAGGTTTCACTCTGTTCTCTCCTATATAGATAGATGAATTTGGAAGACTAAATACAACATGGTTTGTAGTAGCTCTTTGACACTTGACATAAAAAAGCAGTTCTCAGTTTTGTCTCTATGATTTGTTTCCTCTTCAAGTAACAATAAGCAGAGACTGTGGAAAAGCATTTTCATTGAAAGGGGTGGCCAAGCTTCAAAGGAATTACGAGTTTCCAAAATACCAGCAAACATTTTTTCACCCAATCTTGATGATACTTGGTGGTAATGATCAGTACACAAATCCTACTTAGCTCACCAAATTTTGTTCTTCTAGGTTGAAGTGTTCGTCTACAGCAGCACTATTATTTTTAGATTTCACTCTGTTCTCTCCTATGTAGATAGATGAATTTGGAACTCTAATTCCAACATGGTTTGTAGTGGCTCTTTGAAACTTGAGAAAAAAAAGTAGTTCTCAGTTTTGTCTCTATAGTTTGTTTCTTCTTCAACTAGCCCTAAGTAGAGACTGTCGAAAAGCACTTTCATTGAAAGGGCTTGCCAAGCTTCCTAGAAATAACGAGTTTCTGAAATGCCATCAAATATTTTTTCACCCAATCTTGATGATACTTGGTGGTAATGATCGGTACACAAATCCCACTTAACTTACCAAATTTTGCTCTTCTAGGTTGAAGCGTTCGTTTACAGCAGCTGTTTATATTTTTAGGTTTCCCTCTGTTCTCTCCTATATAGATAGATGAATTTGGAACTCTAAATCCAACATGGTTTCTAGTCGCTCTTTGAAACTTGACAAAAAAAAGTAGTTCTCAGTTTTGACTCTATGCTTTGTTTTTTTTTCAAGTAGCCCTAAACAGAGAGTGTGGAAAAGCACTTTCATTGAGAGGGGTTGCCAAGCTTCCAAGAAACAACGAGTTTCCGAAATACCAGCAAATATTTTTTCACCCAATCTTGAGGATACGTGGTGGTAATGACAAGTACACATATCCCCCTTGACTCACCAAATTTTGTTCTTCTAGGTTGAACCGTTCGTTTACAGTAGCAGTTTTTATTTTTAGGTTTCACTCTGTTCTCTCCTATATAGATAGATGAATTTGGAACACGAAATCCAACATGGTTCATAGTAGCTCTTTGAAACTTGGCAAAATAAAGGAGTTCTCAGTTTTGTCTCTATGCTTTGTTTCCTCTTCAAGTAGCCCTACGCACACACTGTGGAAAAGAACTTTCATTGAGAGGCGTTGCCAAGCTTCTAAGAAATAACTAGTTTCCGAAATATCAGCAAATATTTTTTCAACCAATCTTGATGATACTTGGTGGTAATGATCAGTACACTAATCCCACTTGGCTCACCAAATTTTGTTCTTCTAGGTTGAAGCGTTCATCTACACTAGCAGTTTTTAGATTTAGGTTTCCCTCTGTTCCCTCCTATATAGATAGATGAATTTGGAACTCTAAATCCAACATGGTTTTTAGTAGCTCTTTGAAACATGACAAAAAAAAGTAGTTCTCAGTTTTGTCTCTATGGTTTGTTTCCTCTACAAGTAGCCATAAGCAGAGACTATGGAAAAGCACTTTCATTGAAAGGGGTTGCCAAGCTTCCAGGAAATTACGTGTTTCCGAAATACCGGCAAATATTTTTTCACAAAATCTTGATGATACGTTGTGGTAATGACAAGTACACAAGTCCCAGTTGGCTCACCAAATTTTGTTCTTCTAGGTTGAAGCGTTCGTCTACAGTAGCAGTTTTTATATTTAGGTTTCTCTCTGTTCTCTTCTATATAGATAGATTAATTTAGAACTCTAAATCCAACATTGTTTGTAGTAGCTCTTTGAAACTGACAAAATAAAGTAGTTCTCAGTTTTCTCTCTATGGTTTGTTCCTCTTAAAGTACCCCTAAGCAGAGACTGTGGATATGCACTTTCATTGAAAGGGGTTGCCAAGCTTCCAAGAAATTACGAGTTTCCGAAATACCAGCAAATATTTTTTCACCCAATGTTGATGATACCTGGTGGTAATGACAAGTACACAAATCCCACTTGGCCTACCAAATTTTGTTCTTCTAGGTTGAAGCATTCGTCTACAGTATCAGTTTTTATATTTAGGTTTCACTCTGTTCTCTCCTATATAGATAGATGAATTTGGAACTCTAAATCCAAAATGGTTTGTAGTAGCACTTTGAAACTTGACAAAATAAAGTAGTTCTCAGTTTTGTCTCTATGGTTTGTTTCCAATTCAAGTAGCCCTAGGCACAGACTGTGGAAAACCACTTTCATTGATAGGGGTTGCCAAGCTTCTAAGAAATAACTAGTTTCCGAAATGCCAGCAAATATTTTTTCACCCAATCTTGAGGATACTTGGTGGTAATGATTGGTGCACAAATCCCACTTGGCTCATCAAATTTTGTTCTTCTAGGTTGAAGCGTTCGTCTACAGTAGTCGTTTTTATTTAGTTTTCCCTCTTTTCTCTCCTATATAGATAGATGAATTTGGAACTCTAAATCCAACATGGTTTGTATTAGCTCTTTCAAACTTGACAAAACAAAGTAGTTCTCAGTTTTGTCTCTATGGTTTGTTTCCTCTTCAAGTAGCCATAAGCAGAGACTGTGGAAAAGCACTTTCATTGAAAGGTGTAGCCAAGCTTCCAAGAAATTACGAGTTTCCGAAATACCAGCAAATATTTTTTCCCCCATCTTGATGATACGTGGTGGTAATGACAAGTTCTCAAATCTCACTTGGCTCACCAAATTTTGTTCTTCTAGGTTGAAGCGTTCGTCTACAGTATCAGTTTTTATATTTAGGTTTCACTCTGTTCTCTTCTACATAGATAGATGAATTTGGAACTCTAAATCCAACATGGTTTGTAGTAGCTCTTTGAAACTTGTCAAAATAAAGGGTTCTCAGTTTTGTCTCAATGGTTTGTTTTCTCTTCAAGTAGCCCTAGGCAAAGACTGTGGAGAAGCACTTTCATTGAAAGGGGTTGCCAAGCTTCCAAGAAATAACGAGTTTCCTAAATACCAGCAAATATTTTTACACCCAAACTTGATGATACTTGGTGGTAATGATCAGGACACAAATCCCACTTGGCTCACCAAATTCTGTTCTTCTAGGTTTAAGCGTTCGTCTACAGAAGTCGTTTTTATATTTACGTTTCACTCTGTTCTCTTCTATATAGATAGATGAATTTGGAACTCTAAATCCAACATGGTTTGTAGTAGCTCTTTGAAACTTGACAAAATAAAGTAGTTCTCAGTTTTGTCTCTATGGTTTGTTTCCAATTCAAGTAGCCCTAGGCACAGACTGTGGAAAAGCACTTTCATTGAGAGGGGTTGCCAAGCTTCTAAGAAATAACTAGTTTCCGAAATGCCAGCAAATATTCTTTCACCCAATCTTCAGGATACTTGGTGGTAATGATCGGTACACAAATCCCACTTGGATAATCAAATTTTGTACTTCTAGGTTTATGCGTTCGTCTACAGAAGTCGTTTTTATATTTAGATTTTCCTCTGTTCTCTCCTATATAGATAGATGAATTTGGAACTCTAAATCCAACATGGTTTGTAGTAGCTCTTTTAAACTTGACAAAATAAAGTAGTTCTCAGTTTTGTCTCTATGTTTTGTTTCCTCTTCATGTAGCCATAAGCAGAGACTGTGGAAAAGCACTTTCATTGAAAGGTGTAGCCAAGCTTCCAAGAAATTACTAGTTTCCGATATACCAGCAAATATTTTTTTCCCCAATCTTGATGATACGTTTTGGTAATGACAAGTACTCAATTCCCACTTGGCTCACCAAATTTTGTTCTTCTAGGTTGAAGCGTTCGTCTACAGTAGCAGTTTTTATATTTAGGTTTCCCTCTGTTCTCTCCTATATAGATAGATGAATTTGGAACTCTAAATCCAACATGGTTTGTAGTAGCTCTTTGAAACTAGACGAAATAAAGGGGTCCTCAGATTTGTCTCTATGCTTTGTTTCCTCTTCAAGTAGCCCTAGGCACAGACTGTGGAAAAGCACTTTCATTGAAAGGGGTTGCCAAGCTTCCAAGAAATTACGAGTATCCGAAATACCAGCAAATATTTTTTCACCCAATCTTGATGATACGTGGTTGTAATGACAAGTACACAAATCCCACTTTACTCACCAAATTTTGTTCTTCTAGGTTGAAGGGTTCGTTTACAGCAGCTGTTTATATTTTTAGGTTTCCCTCTGTTCTCTCCTATATAGATAGATGAATTTGGAACTCTAAATCCAACATGGTTTGTACTAGCTCTTTGAAACTAGACAAAATAAAGGGGTTCTCAGATTTGTCTCTATGGTTTGTTTCCTCTTCAAGTAGCCCTAGGCACAGACTGTGGAAAAGCACTTTCATTGAAAGGGGTTGCCAAGCTTCCAAGAAACAACGAGTTTCCGAAATACCAGCCAATATTTTTTCACCCAATCTTGATGATACGTGGTGGTAATGACAAGTACACATATCCCACTTGACTCACCAAATTTTGTTCTTCTAGGTTGAACCGTTCGTTTACAGTAGCAGTTTTTATTTTTAGGTTTCACTCTGTTCTCTCCTATATAGATAGATGAATTTGGAACACTAAATCCAACATGGTTCATAGTAGCTCTTTGAAACTTGGCAAAATAAAGGAGTTCTCAGTTTTGTCTCTATGCTTTGTTTCCTCTTCAAGTAGCCCTACGCACAGACTGTGGAAAAGCACTTTCATTGAGAGGTGTTGCCAAGCTTCTAAGTAATAACTAGTTTCCGAAATATCAGCAAATATTTTTTCAACCAATCTTGATGATACTTGGTGGTAATGATCAGTACACTAATCCCACTTGGCTCACCAAATTTTGTTCTTCTAGATTGAAGCGTTCATCTACACTAGCAGTTTTTATATTTAGGTTTCCCTCTGTTCCCTCCTATATAGATAGATGAATTTGGAACTCTAAATCCAACATGGTTTTTAGTAGCTCTTTGAAACTTGACAAAAAAAAGTAGTTCTCAGTTTTGTCTCTATGGTTTGATTCCTCTACAAGTAGCCATAAGCAGAGACTCTGGAAAAGCACTTTCATTGAAAGGGGTTGCCAATCTTCCAGGAAACTACGTGTTTCCGAAATACCGGCAAATATTTTTTCACAAAATCTTGATGATACGTTGTGGTAATGACAAGTACACCAGTCCCAGTTGGCTCACCAAATTTTGTTCTTCTAGGTTGAAGCGTTCGTCTACAGTAGCAGTTTTTATATTTAGGTTTCCCTCTGTTCTCTCCTATATAGATAGATGAATTTGGAACTCTAAATCCAACATGGATTGTAGTAGCTCTTTGAAACTTGATAAAATAAACGGTTCTCAGTTTTGTCTCTATGGTTTGTTTCCTCTTCAAGTAGCCCTAGGCACAGAATGTGGAAAAGCACTTTCATTGAAAGGGGTTGCCAAGCTTCCAAGAAATAACGAGTTTCCGAAATACCAGCAAATATTTTCACACCCAATCTTGATGATACTTGGTGGTAATGATCAGGACACAAATCCCACTTGGCTCACCAAATTCTGTTCTTCTACGTTTAAGCGTTCGTCTACAGAAGTCGGATTTATATTTAGGTTTCTCTCTGTTCTCTTCTATATAGATAGATTAATTTGGAACTCTAAATCCAACATTGTTTGTAGTAGCTCTTTGAAACTGACAAAATAAAGTAGTTCTCAGTTTTCTCTCTATGGTTTGTTCTTCTTAAAGTACCCCTAAGCAGAGACTGTGGAAATGCACTTTCATTGAAAGGGGTTGCCAAGCTTCCAAGAAATTACGAGATTCCGAAATACCAGCAAATATTTTTTCACCCAATCTTGATGATACCTGGTGGTAATGACAAGTACACAAATCCCACTTGGCTCACCAAATTTTGTTCTTCTAGGTTGAAGCGTTCGTCTACAGTATCAGTTTTTATATTTAGGTTTCACTCTGTTCTCTCCTATATAGATAGATGAATTTGGAACTCTAAATCCAACATGGTTTGTAGTAGCTCTTTGAAACTTGTCAAAATAAAGTAGTTCTCAGTTTTGTCTCTATGGTTTGTTTCCAATTCAAGTAGCCCTAGGCACAGACTGTGGAAAACCACTTTCATTGATAGGGGTTGCCAAGCTTCTAAGAAATAACTAGTTTCCCAAATGCCAGCAAATATTTTTTCACCCAATCTTGAGGATACTTGGTGGTAATGATTGGTGCACAAATCCCACTTGGCTCATCAAATTTTGTTCTTCTAGGTTGAAGCGTTCGTCTACAGTAGTCGTTTTTATTTAGTTTTCCCTCTTTTCTCTCCTATATAGATAGATGAATTTGGAACTCTAAATCCAACACGGTTTGTAGTAGCTCTTTCAAACTTGACAAAACAAAGTAATTCTCAGTTTTGTCTCTATGGTTTGTTTCCTCTTCAAGTACCCATAAGCAGAGACTGTGGAAAAGCACTTTCATTGAAAGGTGTAGCCAAGCTTCCAAAAATTACGAGTTTCCGAAATACCAGCAAATATTTTTTCCCCCATCTTGATGATACGTGGTGGTAATGACAAGTTCTCAAATCTCACTTGGCTCACCAAATTTTGTTCTTCTAGGTTGAAGCGTTCGTCTACAGTATCAGTTTTTATATTTAGGTTTCACTCTGTTCTCTTCTACATAGATAGATGAATTTGGAACTCTAAATCCAACATGGTTTGTAGTAGCTCTTTGAAACTTGACAAAATAAAGGGTTCTCAGTTTTGTCTCAATGGTTTGTTTTCTCTTCAAGTAGCCCTAGGGAAAGACTGTGGAAAAGCACTTTCATTGAAAGGGGTTGCCAAGCTTCCAAGAAATAACGAGTTTCCAAAATACCAGCAAATATTTTTACACGCAAACTTGATGATACTTGGTGGTAATGATCAGGACACAAATCCCACTTGGCTCACCAAATTCTGTTCTTCTAGGTTTAAGCGTTCGTCTACAGAAGTCGTTTTTATATTTAGGTTTCACTCTGTTCTCTTCTATATAGATAGATGAAATTGGAACTCTAAATCCAACATGGTTTGTAGTAGCTCTTTGAAACTTGACAAAATAAAGTAGTTCTCAGTTTTGTCTCTATGGTTTGTTTCCAATTCAAGTAGCCCTAGGCACAGACTGTGGAAAAGCACTTTCATTGAGAGGGGTTGCCAAGCTTCTAAGAAATAACTAGTTTCCGAAATGCCAGCAAATATTTTTTCACCCAATCTTCAGGATACTTGGTGGTAATGATCGGTACACAAATCCCACTTGGATAATCAAATTTTGTACTTCTAGGTTTATGCGTTCGTCTACAGTAGTCGTTTTTATATTTAGATTTTCCTCTGTTCTCTCCTATATAGATAGATGAATTTGGAACTCTAAATCCAACATGGTTTGTAGTAGCTCTTTGAAACTTGACAAAATAAAGTAGTTCTCAGTTTTGTCTCTATGTTTTGTTTCCTCTTCATGTAGCCATAAGCAGAGACTGTGGAAAAGCACTTTCATTGAAAGGTGTAGCCAAGCTTCCAAGAAATTACTAGTTTCCGATATACCAGCAAATATTTTTTTTCCCAATCTTGATGATACGTGGTGGTAATGACAAGTACTCAATTCCCACTTGGCTCACCAAATTTTGTTCTTCTAGGTTGAAGCGTTCGTCTACAGTAGCAGTTTTTATATTTAGGTTTCCCTCTGTTCTCTCCTATATAGATAGATGAATTTGGAACTCTAAATCCAACATGGTTTGTAGTAGCTCTTTGAAACTAGACGAAAAAGGGGGTTCTCCGATTTGTCTCTATGGTTTGTTTCCTCTTCAAGTAGCCCTAGGCACAGACTGTGGAAAAGCACTTTCATTGAAAGGGGTTGCCAAGCTTCCAAGAAATTACGAGTATCCGAAATACCAGCAAATATTTTTTCACCCAATCTGGATGATAATGGTGGTAATGACAAGTACACCAATCCCACTTGGCTCACCAAAAATTGTTCTTCTAGGTTGAAGCGTTCGTTTACAATAGCAGTTTTTATTTTTAGGTTTCACTCTGTTCTCTCCTATATAGATAGATGAATTTGGAACTCTAAATACAACATGGTTTGTAGTAGCTCTTTGAAACTTGACAAAATAAAGTAGTTCTCAGTTTTGTCTCTATGGTTTGTTTCCAATTCAAGTAGCCCTTGCCACAGACTGTGGAAAACCACTTTCATTGATAGGGGTTGCCAAGCGTCTAAGAAATAACTAGTTTCCGAAATGCCAGCAAATATTTTTTCACCCAAACTTGAGGATACTTGGAGGTAATGATTGGTGCACAAATCCCACTTGGCTCATCAAATTTTGTTCTTCTAGGTTGAAGCGTTCGTCTACAGTAGTCGTTTTTATTTAGTTTTCCCTCTTTTCTCTCCTATATAGATAGATGAATTTGGAACTCTAAATCCAACATGGTGTGTAGTACCTCTTTGAACTTGACAAAATAAAGTAGTTCTCAGTTTTGTCTCTATAGTTTGTTTCCTCTTCAAGTAGCCCTAGGCACAGACTGTGGAAAAGCACTTTCATTGAGAGGGGTTGCCAAGCTTCTAAGAAATAACGAGTTTCCGAAATACCAGCAAATATTTTTTCACCCAATCTTGATGATACTTGGTGGTAATGATCAGGACACAAATCCCACTTGGCTCACGAAATTTTGTTCTTCTAGGTTGAAGCGTTCGTCTACAGTAGCAGTTTTTATATTTAGGTTTCACTCTGTTCTCTCCTATATAGATAGATGAATTTGAAACTCTAAATTCAACATGGTTTGTATTAGCTTTTTGAAACGTGACAAAATAAAGGAGTTCTCAGTTTTGTCTCTATGGTTTTTTTCATGTTCAAGTAGCCCTAGGCACAGACTGTGGAAAAGCACTTTCATTTAGAGGGTTTGCCAAGCTTCTAAGATATAATGAGTTTCCAAAATACCACGAAATATTTTTCACCCAATCTTGATGATACGTGGTGGTAATGACAAGTACACCAATCCCACTTGGCTCAACAAATTTTGTTCTTCTAGGTTGAAGCATTCATTTACATTAGCAGTTTTTAATTTTATGTTTCACTCTGTTCTCTCCTATATAGATAGATGAAATTGGAACACTAAATCCAACATGGTTTGTCATAGCTCTTTGAAACTTGACATAAAAAAGTAGTTCTCAGTTTTGTCTCTATGATTTGTTTCCTCTTCAAGTAGCCCTAAGCAGAGACTGTGGAAAAGCATTTTCATTGAAAGGGGTGGCCAAGCTTCAAAGGAATTACGAGTTTCCAAAATACCAGCAAATATTTCTTCACCCAATCTTGATGATACTTGGTGGTAATGATCAGGACACAAATCCCACTTGGCTCACCATATTCTGTTCTTCTAGGTTGAAGCGTTCGTTTACAGTAGCTGTTTTTATTTTTAGGTTTCACTCTGTTCTCTCCTATATAGATAGATGAATTTGGAACTCTAAATCCAACATGGTTTGTAGTAGCTCTTTGAAACTTGACAAAATAAAGTAGTTCTCAGTTTTCTCTCTATGGTTTGTTCCTCTCAAAGTATCCCTAGGCACAGACTTTGGACAAGCACTTTCATTGAGAGGGGTTGCCAAGCTTCTAATAAATAATGATATTCCGAAATACCATCAAATATTTATTCACCCAAACTTGATGATACTTGGTGGTAATGATCAGTACGCAAATCCCACTTGGCTCACCAAATTTTGTTTTTCTAGGTTGAAGCGTTCGTCTACAATAGCAGTTTTTATATTTAAGTTTCACTCTGTTCTCTCTACATAGATAGATGAATTGGAACTCTAAATCCAACATGGTTTCTAGTAGCTCTTTGAAACTTGAAAAAAAAGGTAGTTCTCAGTTTTGTCTCTATGGTTTGTTTCCTCTTCAAGTAGCCCTAAGCAGAGACTGTGGAAAAGCACTTACATTGAAAGAGGTTGCCAAACTTCCAAGTAATTACGAGTTTCCGAAATACCAGCAAATATTTTTTCACCCAATCTGGATGATAAGTGGTGGTAATGACAACAACACAATTCCCACATGGCTAACCAAATTTTGTTCTTATAGTTTGAAGCGTTCGTTTCAAGTAGCAGTTTATATTTTTAGGTTTCCCTCTGTTCTGTCCTATAAAGATAGATGAATTTGGAACTCTAAATCCAACATGGTTTGTAGTAGCTCTTTGAAACTTGACAAAATTAAGGAGTTCTCTGTTTTGTCTCTATGGTTTGTTTCCTCTTCAAGTAGCCCTAGGCACAGACTGTTGAAAAGCACATTCATTGAGAGGGGTTGCCAAGCTTCTAAGAAATAACGAGTTTCCGAAATACCAGCAAACATTTTTTCACCCAATCTTGATGATACTTGGTGGTAATGATCAGTACACAAATCCTACTTAGCTCACCAAATTTTGTTCTTCTAGGTTGAAGCGTTCGTCTACAGCAGCACTATTATGTTTAGGTTTCACACTTTTCTCTCCTATGTAGATAGATGAATTTGGAACTCTAAATCCAACATGGTTTGTAGTCACTCTTTGAAACTTGACAAAAAAAAAGTAGTTCTCAGTTTTGTCTCTATAGTTTGTTTCTTCTTCAAGTAGCCCTAAGTAGAGACTGTGGAAAAGCACTTTCATTGAAAGGGGTTGCCTAGCTTCCTAGAAATAACGAGTTTCTGAAATGCCATCAAATATTTTTTCACCCAATCTTGATGATACTTGGTGGTAATGATCGGTACACAAATCCCACTTTACTCACCAAATTTTGTTCTTCTAGGTTGAAGCGTTCGTTACAGCAGCTGTTTATATTTTTAGGTTTACCTCTGTTCTCTCCTATATAGATAGATGAATTTGGAACTCTAAATCCAACATGGTTTGTAGTAGCTCTTTGAAACTTGACAAAATAAAGGAATTCTCAAATTTGTCTCTATGGTTTGATTCCTTTCAAGTAGTCCTAAGCAGAGACTGTGGAAAAGCACTTTCATTGATAGGGGTTGCCAAGCTTCTAAGAAAAAACGATATTCCGAAATACCAGCAAATATTTTTTTATCCAATCTTGATGATATGGGGTGGAAATGATCGGTACACAAATCGTACTTGGCTAACCAAATTTCGTTCTTCTAGGTTTAAGCGTTTGTTTACAGTTGCACTTTTGATTTTTAGGTTTCTCTCTGTTCTCTCCTATATAGATAGATGAATTTGAAACTCTAAATTCAACATGGTTTGTAGTAGCTCTTTGAAACGTGACAAAATAAATGAGTTCTCAGTTTTGTCTCTATGGTTTTTTTCCTATTCAAGTAGCCCTACGCACAGACTGTGGAAAAGCACTTTCATTGAGAGGGGTTGCCAAGCTTCTAAGAAATAATGAGTTTGCAAAATACCACGAAATATTTTTCACCCAATCTTGATGATACGTGGTGGTAATGACAAGTACACCAATCCCAGTTGGCTCAACAAATTTTGTTCTTCTAGGTTGAAGCGTTCATTTACAATAGCAGTTTTTATTTTTAGGTTTCACTCTGTTCTCTCCTATATAGATAGATGAATTTGGAAGACTAAATACAACATGGTTTGTAGTAGCTCTTTGAAACTTGACATAAAAAAGCAGTTCTCAGTTTTGTCTCTATGATTTGTTTCCTCTTCAAGTAGCCCTAAGGAGAGACTGTGGAAAAGCATTTTCATTGAAAGGGGTGGCCAAGCTTCAAAGGAATTACGAGTTTCCAAAATACCAGCAAACATTTTTTCACCCAATCTTGATGATACTTGGTGGTAATGATCAGTACACAAATCCTACTTAGCTCACCAAATTTTGTTCTTCTAGGTTGAAGTGTTCGTCTACAGCAGCACTATTATTTTTAGATTTCACTCTGTTCTCTCCTATGTAGATAGATGAATTTGGAACTCTAATTCCAACATGGTTTGTAGTGGCACTTTGAAACTTGAGAAAAAAAAGTACTTCTCAGTTTTGTCTCTATAGTTTGTTTCTTCTTCAAGTAGCCCTAAGTAGAGACTGTCGAAAAGCACTTTCATTGAAAGGGGTTGCCAAGCTTCCTAGAAATAAAGAGTTTCTGAAATGCCATCAAATATTTTTTCACCCAATCTTGATGATACTTGGTGGTAATGATCGGTACACAAATCCCACTTTACTTACCAAATTTTGTTCTTCTAGGTTGAAGCGTTCCTTTACAGCAGCTGTTTATATTTTTAGGTTTCCCTCTGTTCTCTCCTATATAGATAGATGAATTTGGAACTCTAAATCCAACATGGTTTCTAGTCGCTCTTTGAAACTTGACAAAAAAAAGTAGTTCTCAGTTTTGACTCTATGCTTTGTTTTTTTTTCAAGTAGCCCTAAAAAGAGAATGTGGAAAAGCACTTTCATTGAAAGGGGTTGCCAAGCTTCCAAGAAACAACGAGTTTCCGAAATACCAGCAAATATTTTTTCACCCAATCTTGAGGATACGTGGTGGTAATGACAAGTACACATATCCCCCTTGACTCACCAAATTTTGTTCTTCTAGATTGAACCGTTCGTTTACAGTAGCAGTTTTTATTTTTAGGTTTCACTCTGTTCTCTCCTATATAGATAGATGAATTTGGAACACTAAATCCAACATGGTTCATAGTAGCTCTTTGAAACTTGGCAAAATAAAGGAGTTCTCAGTTTTGTCTCTATGCTTTGTTTCCTCTTCAAGTAGCCCTACGCACACACTGTGGAAAAGAACTTTCATTGAGAGGCGTTGCCAAGCTTCTAAGAAATAACTAGTTTCCGAAATATCAGCAAATATTTTTTCAACCAATCTTGATGATACTTGGTGGTAATGATCAGTACACTAATCCCACTTGGCTCACCAAATTTTGTTCTTCTAGGTTGAAGCGTTCATCTACACTAGCAGTTTTTAGATTTAGGTTTCCCTCTGTTCCCTCCTATATAGATAGATGAATTTGGAACTCTAAATCCAACATGGTTTTTAGTAGCTCTTTGAAACATGACAAAAAAAAGTAGTTCTCAGTTTTGTCTCTATGGTTTGTTTCCTCTACAAGTAGCCATAAGCAGAGACTATGGAAAAGCACTTTCATTGAAAGGGGTTGCCAAGCTTCCAGGAAATTACGTGTTTCCGAAATACCGGCAAATATTTTTTCACAAAATCTTGATGATACGTGGTAGTAATGACAAGTACACAAGTCCCAGTTGGCTCACCAAATTTTGTTCTTCTAGGTTGAAGCGTTCGTCTACAGTAGCAGTTTTTATATTTAGGTTTCCCTCTGTTCTCTCCTATATAGATAGATGAATTTGGAACTCTAAATCCAACATGGATTGTAGTAGCTCGTTGAAACTTGACAAAATAAAGGGTTCTCAGTTTTGTCTCTATGGTTTGTTTCCTCTTCAAGTAGCCCTAGGCACAGAATGTGGAAAAGCACTTTCATTGAAAGGCGTTGACAAGCTTCCAAGAAATAACGAGTTTCCGAAATACCAGCAAATATTTTTACACCCAATCTTGATGATACTTGGTGGTAATGATCAGGACACAAATCCCACTTGGCTCACCAAATTCTGTTCTTCTAGGTTTAAGCGTTCGTCTACAGAAGTCGGTTTTATATTTAGGTTTCTCTCTGTTCTCTTCTATATAGATAGATTAATTTGGAACTCTAAATCAAACATTGTTTGTAGTAGCTCTTTGAAACTGACAAAATAAAGTAGTTCTCAGTTTTCTCTCTATGGTTTGTTCCTCTTAAAGTACCCCTAAGCAGAGACTGTGGATATGCACTTTCATTGAAAGGGGTTGCCAAGCTTCCAAGAAATTACGAGTTTCCGAAATACCAGCAAATATTTTTTCACCCAATCTTGATGATACCTGGTGGTAATGACAAGTACACAAATCCCACTTGGCTCACCAAATTTTGTTCTTCTAGGTTGATGCGTTCGTCTACAGTATCAGTTTTTATATTTAGGTTTCACTCTGTTCTCTCCTATATAGATAGATGAATTTGGTACTCTAAATCCAACATGGTTTGTAGTAGCTCTTTGAAACTTGACAAAATAAAGTAGTTCTCAGTTTTGTCTCTATGGTTTGTTTCCAATTCAAGTAGCCCTAGGCACAGACTGTGCAAAACCACTTTCATTGATAGGGGTTGCCAAGCTTCTAAGAAATAACTAGTTTCCGAAATGCCAGCAAATATTTTTTCACCCAATCTTGAGGATACTTGGTGGTAATGATTGGTGCACAAATCCCACTTGTCTCATCAAATTTTGTTCTTCTAGGTTGAAGCGTTCGTCTACAGTAGTCGTTTTTATTTAGTTTTCCCTCTTTTCTCTCCTATATAGATAGATGAATTTGGAACTCTAAATCCAACATGGTTTGTAGTAGCTCTTTCAAACTTGACAAAACAAAGTAGTTCTCAGTTTTGTCTCTATGGTTTGTTTCCTCTTCAAGTAGCCATAAGCAGAGACTGTGGAAAAGCACTTTCATTGAAAGGTGTAGCCAAGCTTCCAAGAAATTACGAGTTTCCGAAATACCAGCAAATATTTTTTCCCCCATCTTGATGATACGTGGTGGTAATGACAAGTTCTCAAATCTCACTTGGCTCACCAAATTTTGTTCTTCTAGGTTGAAGCGTTCGTCTACAGTATCAGTTTTTATATTTAGGTTTCACTCTGTTCTCTTCTACATAGATAGATGAATTTGGAACTCTAAATCCAACATGGTTTGTAGTAGCTCTTTGAAACTTGTCAAAATAAAGGGTTCTCAGTTTTGTCTCAATGGTTTGTTTTCTCTTCAAGTAGCCCTAGGCAAAGACTGTGGAGAAGCACTTTCATTGAAAGGGGTTGCCAAGCTTCCAAGAAATAACGAGTTTCCTAAATACCAGCAAATATTTTTACACCCAAACTTGATGATACTTGGTGGTAATGATCAGGACACAAATCCCACTTGGCTCACCAAATTCTGTTCTTCTAGGTTTAAGCGTTCGTCTACAGAAGTCGTTTTTATATTTACGTTTCACTCTGTTCTCTTCTATAAAGATAGATGAATTTGGAACTCTAAATCCAACATGGTTTGTAGTAGCTCTTTGAAACTTGACAAAATAAAGTAGTTCTCAGTTTTGTCTCTATGGTTTGTTTCCTCTTCAAATAGCCGTTAGCAGAGATTGTGGAAAAGCACTTTCATTGAAAGGTGTTGCCAAGCTTCCAAGAAATAACGAGTTTCCGAAATAACAGCAAATATTTTTTCACCCAATCTTGATGATACGTTGTGGTAATGACAAGTACACAAATCCCACTTGGCACACCAAATTTTGTTCTTCTAGGTTGAAGCGTTCTTCTACAGTAGCAGTTTTTATATTTAGGTTTCACTCTGTTCTCTCCAATATAGATAGATGAATTTGGAACACTAAATCCAACATGGTTTGTAGTAGCTCTTTGAAACTTGACAAAATAAAGTAGTTCTCAGTTTTGTCTCTATGGTTTGATTCCAATTCAAGTAGCCCTAGGCACAGACTGTGGAAAACCACTTTCATTGATAGGGGTTGCCAAGCTTCTAAGAAATAACTAGTTTCCGAAATGCCAGCAAATATTTTTTCACCCAATCTTGAGGATACTTGGTGGTAATGATTGGTGCACAAATCCCACTTGGCTCGTCAAATTTTGTTCTTCTAGGATGAAGCGTTCGTCTACAGTAGTCATTTTTATTTAGGTTTCCCTCTGTTTTCTCCTATATAGATAGATGAATTTGGAACTCTAAATCCAACATGGTTTGTAGTAGCTCTTTGAAACTTGACAAAACAAAGTAGTTCTCAGTTTTGTCTCTATGGTTTGTTTCCTCTTCAAGTAGCCATAAGCAGAGACTGTGGAAAAGCACTTTCATTGAAAGGTGTAGCCAAGCTTCCAAGAAATTACGAGTTTCCGAAATACCAGCAAATATTTTTTCCCCCATCTTGAAGATACGTGGTGGTAATCACAAGTTCTCAATTCCCACTTGGCTCACCAAATTTTGTTCTTCTAGGTTGAAGCGTTCGTCTACAGTATCAGTTTTTATATTTAGGTTTCACTCTGTTCTCTTCTACATAGATAGATGAATTTGGAAATCTAAATCCAACATGGTTTATAGTAGGTCTTTGAAACTTGACAAAATAAAGGGTTCTCAGTTTTGTCTCTATAGTTTGGTTTCTCTTCAAGTAGCCCTAGGCACAGACTGTGGAAAAGCACTTTCATTGAAAGGGGTTGCCAAGCTTCCAAGAAATAACGAGTTTCCTAAATACCAGCAAATATTTTTACACCCAATCTTGATGATACTTGGTGGTAATGATCAGGACACAAATCCCACTTTGCTCACCAAATTCTGCTCTTCTAGGTTTAAGCGTTCGTCTACAGAAGACGTTTTTATATTTAGGTTTCACTCTGTTCTCTTCTATATAGATAGATGAATTTGGAACTCTAAATCCAACATGGTTTGTAGTAGCTCTTTGAAACTTGACAAAATAAAGTAGTTCTCAGTTTTGTCTCTATGGTTTGTTTCCAATTCAAGTAGCCCTACGCACAGACTGTGGAAAAGCACTTTCATTGAGAGGGGTTGCCAAGCTTCTAAGAAATAACTAGTTTCCGAAATGCCAGCAAATATTTTTTGCCCCAATCTTGATGATACGTGGTGCTAATGACAAGTACTCAAATCCCACTTGGCTCACCAAATTTTGTTCTTCTAGGTTGAAGCGTTCGTCTACAGTAGCAGTTTTTATATTTTGGTTTCACTCTGTTCTCTCCTATATAGATAGATTAATTTGGAACTCTAAATCCAACATGGTTTGTAGTAGCTCTTTGAAACTAGACAAATATGGGGTTCTCAGATTTGTCTCTATGGTTTGTTTCCTCTTCAAGTAGCCCTAGGCACAGACTGTGGAAAAACACTTTCATTGAAAGGGGTTGCCAAGCTTCCAAGAAATTACGAGTTTCCGAAATACCAGCAAATATTTTTTCACCCAATCTTGATGATACGTGGTTGTAATGACAAGTACACAAATCCCACTTCAGTCATCAAGTTTTGTTCTTCTAGGTTGAAGCGTTCGTTTACAGTAGCTGTTTTTATTTTTAGGTTTCACTCTGTTCTCTCCTATATAGATAGATGAATTTGGAACTCTAAATACAACATGGTTTGTAGTAGCTCTTTGAAACTTGACAAAATAAAGGGTTCTCAGTTTTGTCTCTGTGGTTTGTTTCCTCTTCAAGTAGCCCTAGGCACAGACTGTGGAAATGCACTTTAATTGAAAGGGTTTGCCAAGCTTCCAAGAAATTATGATTTTCCGGAATACCAGCAAATATTTTTTCACCCAATCTTGATGATACTTGGTGGTAATGATCAGGACACAAATCCCACTTGGCTCACCAAATTCTGTTCTTCTAGGTTTAAGCGTACTTCGACAGTAGCAGTTTTTATATTTAGGTGTCCCTCTGTTCTCTCCTATATAGATAGATGAATTTGGAACTCTAAATCCAACATGGTTTGTAGTAGCCCTTTGAATCGTGACAAAATAAAGTAGTTCTCAGTTTTGTCTCTATGGTTTGTTTCCTCTTCAAGTAGCCATAAGCAGAGACTGTGGAAAAGCACTTTCATTGAAAGGTGTAGCCAAGCTTCCAAGAAATTACGAGTTTCCGAAATACCAGCAAATATTTTTTCCCCCAATCTTGATGATACGTGGTGGTAATTAAAAGATCTCAAATCCCACTTGGCTCACCAAATTTTGTTCTTCTAGGTTGAAGCGTTCGTCTACAGTAGTTTTTTTATTTAGGTTTCCCTCTGTTTTCTCCTATATAGATAGATGAATTTGGAACTCTAAATCCAACATGGTTTGTAGTAGCTCTTTGAAACTTGACAAAACAAAGTAGTTCTCAGTTTTGTCTCTATTGTTTGTTTCCTCTTCAAGTAGCCATAAGAAGAGACTGTGGAAAAGCACTTTCATTGAAAGGTGTAGCCAAGCTTCCAAGAAATTACGAGTTTCCGAAATACCAGGAAATATTTTTCCCCCAATCTTGATGATACGTGGTGGTAATGACAAGTACTCAAATCCCACTTGGCTCACCAAATTTTGTTCTTCTAGGTTGAAGCGTTCGTCTACAGTAGCAGTTTTTATTTTTACGTTTTACTCTGTTCTCTCCTATATAGATAGATGAATTTGGAACTCTAAATCCAACATGGTTTGTAGTAGCTCTTTGAAACTTGACAAAATAAAGTAGTTCATTTTTGTCTCTATGGTTATTTTCCAATTCAAGTAGCCCTAGGCACAGACTGTGGAAAAGCACTTTCTTTGAGAGGGGTTGCCAAGCTTCTAAGAAATAACTAGTTTCCAAAATGCCAGCAAATATTTTTTCACCCAATCTTGAGGATACTTGGTGGTAATGATCGGTACAAAATCCCACTTGGATCATCAAATTTTGTTCTTCTATGTTGAAGCGTTCGTCTACAGTAGTCGTTTTTATATTTAGATTTCCCTCTGTTCTCTCCTATATAGATAGATGAATTTGGAACTCTAAATCCAACATGGTTTGTAGTAGCTCTTTGAAACTTGACAAAATAAAGCAATTCTCAGTTTTGTCTCTATGGCTTGTTTCCTCTTCAAGTAGCCATAAGCAGAGACTGTGGAAAAGCACTTTCATTGAAAGGTGTAGCCAAGCTTCCAAGAAATTACGAGTTTCCGAAATAGCAGCAAATATTTTTTCCCCCAATCTTGATGATACGTGGTGGTAATGACAAGTACTCAAATCCCACTTGGCTCAAAAAATTTTGTTCTTCTAGGTTGAAGCGTTCGTCTACAGTATCAGTTTTTATATTTAGGTTTCACTCTGTTCTCTCCTATATAGATAGATGAATTTGGAACACTAAATCCAACATGGTTTGTAGTAGCTCTTTGAAACTTGACAAAATAAAGTAGTTCTCAGTTTTGTCTCTATGGTTTGATTCCAATTCAATTAGCCCTAGGCACAGACTGTGGAAAACCACTTTCATTGATAGGGGTTGCCAATCTTCTAAGAAATAACTAGTTTCCGAAATGCCAGCAAATATTTTTTCACCCAATCTTGAGGATACTTGGTGGTAATGATTGGTGCACAAATCCCACTTGGCTCATCAAATTTTGTTCTTCTAGGATGAAGCGTTCGTCTACAGTAGTCATTTTTATTTAGGTTTCCCTCTGTTTTCTCCTATATAGATAGATGAATTTGGAACTCTAAATCCAACATGGTTTGTAGTAGCTCTTTGAAACTTGACAAAACAAAGTAGTTCTCAGTTTTGTCTCTATGGTTTGTTTCCTCTTCAAGTAGCCATAAGCAGAGACTGTGGAAAAGCAGTTTCATTGAAAGGTGTAGCCAAGCTTCCAAGAAATTACGAGTTTCCGAAATACCAGCAAATATTTTTTCCCCCATCTTGATGATACGTGGTGGTAATCACAAGTTCTCAATTCCCACTTGGCTCACCAAATTTTGTTCTTCTAGGTTGAAGCGTTCGTCTACAGTATCAGTTTTTATATTTAGGTTTCACTCTGTTCTCTTCTACATAGATAGATGAATTTGGAAATCCAAATCCAACATGGTTTATAGTAGGTCTTTGAAACTTGACAAAATAAAGGGTTCTCAGTTTTGTCTCTATAGTTTGGTTTCTCTTCAAGTAGCCCTAGGCACAGACTGTGGAAAAGCACTTTCATTGAAAGGGGTTGCCAAGCTTCCAAGAAATAACGAGTTTCCTAAATACCAGCAAATATTTTTACACCCAATCTTGATGATACTTGGTGGTAATGATCAGGACACAAATCCCACTTTGCTCACCAAATTCTGTTCTTCTAGGTTTAAGCGTTCGTCTACAGAAGTCGTTTTTATATTTAGGTTTCACTCTGTTCTCTTCTATATAGATAGATGAATTTGGAACTCTAAATCCAACATGGTTTGTAGTAGCTCTTTGAAACTTGACAAAATAAAGTAGTTCTCAGTTTTGTCTCTATGGTTTGTTTCCAATTCAAGTAGCCCTACGCACAGACTGTGGAAAAGCACTTTCATTGAGAGGGGTTGCCAAGCTTCTAAGAAATAACTAGTTTCCGAAATGCCAGCAAATATTTTTTCCCCCAATCTTGATGATACGTGGTGGTAATGACAAGTACTCAAATCCCACTTGGCTCACCAAATTTTGTTCTTCTAGGTTTAAGCGTTCGTCTACAGTAGCAGTTTTTATATTTTGGTTTCACTCTGTTCTCTCCTATATAGATAGATTAATTTGGAACTCTAAATCCAACATGGTTTGTAGTAGCTCTTTGAAACTAGACAAATATGGGGTTCTCAGATTTGTCTCTATGGTTTGTTTCCTCTTCAAGTAGCCCTAGGCACAGACTGTGGAAAAGGACTTTCATTGAAAGGGGTTGCCAAGCTTCCAAGAAATTACGAGTTTCCGAAATACCAGCAAATATTTTTTCACCCAATCTTGATGATACGTGGTTGTAATGACAAGTACACAAATCCCACTTCAGTCATCAAGTTTTGTTCTTCTAGGTTGAAGCGTTCGTTTACAGTAGCTGTTTTTATTTTTAGGTTTCACTCTGTTCTGTCCTATATAGATAGATGAATTTGGAACTCTAAATCCAACATGGTTTGTAGTAGCTCTTTGAAACTTGACAAAATAAAGGGTTCTCAGTTTTGTCTCTGTGGTTTGTTTCCTCTTCAAGTAGCCCTAGGCACAGACTGTGGAAATGCACTTTAATTGAAAGGGTTTGCCAAGCTTCCAAGAAATTATGATTTTCCGAAATACCAGCAAATATTTTTTCACCCAATCTTGATGATACTTGGTGGTAATGATCAGGACACAAATCCCACTTGGCTCACCAAATTCTGTTCTTCTAGGTTTAAGCGTACTTCGACAGTAGCAGTTTTTATATTTAGGTGTCCCTCTGTTCTCTCCTATATAGATAGATGAATTTGGAACTCTAAATCCAACATGGTTTGTAGTAGCCCTTTGAAACGTGACAAAATAAAGTAGTTCTCAGTTTTGTCTCTATGGTTTGTTTCCTCTTCAAGTAGCCATAAGCAGAGACTGTGGAAAAGCACTTTCATTGGAAGGTGTAGCCAAGCTTCCAAGAAATTACGAGTTTCCGAAATACCAGCAAATATTTTTTCCCCCAATCTTGATGATACGTGGTGGTAATTAAAAGATCTCAAATCCCACTTGGCTCACCAAATTTTGTTCTTCTAGGTTGAAGCGTTCGTCTACAGTAGTTTTTTTATTTAGGATTCCCTCTGTTTTCTCCTATATAGATAGATGAATTTGGAACTCTAAATCCAACATGGTTTGTAGTAGCTCTTTGAAACTTGACAAAACAAAGTAGTTCTCAGTTTTGTCTCTATGGTTTGTTTCCAATTCAATTAGCCCTAGGCACAGACTGTGGAAAACCACTTTCATTGATAGGGGTTGCCAAGCTTCTAAGAAATAACTAGTTTCCGAAATGCCAGCAAATATTTTTTCACCCAATCTTGAGGATACTTGGTGGTAATGATTGGTGCACAAATCCCACTTGGCTCATCAAATTTTGTTCTTCTAGGATGAAGCGTTCGTCTACAGTAGTCATTTTTATTTAGGTTTCCCTCTGTTTTCTCCTATATAGATAGATGAATTTGGAACTCTAAATCCAACATGGTTTGTAGTAGCTCTTTGAAACTTGACAAAACAAAGTAGTTCTCAGTTTTGTCTCTATGGTTTGTTTCCTCTTCAAGTAGCCATAAGCAGAGACTGTGGAAAAGCAGTTTCATTGAAAGGTGTAGCCAAGCTTCCAAGAAATTACGAGTTTCCGAAATACCAGCAAATATTTTTTCCCCCATCTTGATGATACGTGGTGGTAATCACAAGTTCTCAATTCCCACTTGGCTCACCAAATTTTGTTCTTCTAGGTTGAAGCGTTCGTCTACAGTATCAGTTTTTATATTTAGGTTTCACTCTGTTCTCTTCTACATAGATAGATGAATTTGGAAATCCAAATCCAACATGGTTTATAGTAGGTCTTTGAAACTTGACAAAATAAAGGGTTCTCAGTTTTGTCTCTATAGTTTGGTTTCTCTTCAAGTAGCCCTAGGCACAGACTGTGGAAAAGCACTTTCATTGAAAGGGGTTGCCAAGCTTCCAAGAAATAACGAGTTTCCTAAATACCAGCAAATATTTTTACACCCAATCTTGATGATACTTTTTGGTAATGATCAGGACACAAATCCCACTTTGCTCACCAAATTCTGTTCTTCTAGGTTTAAGCGTTCGTCTACAGAAGTCGTTTTTATATTTAGGTTTCACTCTGTTCTCTTCTATATAGATAGATGAATTTGGAACTCTAAATCCAACATGGTTTGTAGTAGCTCTTTGAAACTTGACAAAATAAAGTAGTTCTCAGTTTTGTCTCTATGGTTTGTTTCCAATTCAAGTAGCCCTACGCACAGACTGTGGAAAAGCACTTTCATTGAGAGGGGTTGCCAAGCTTCTAAGAAATAACTAGTTTCCGAAATGCCAGCAAATATTTTTTCCCCCAATCTTGATGATACGTGGTGGTAATGACAAGTACTCAAATCCCACTTGGCTCACCAAATTTTGTTCTTCTAGGTTTAAGCGTTCGTCTACAGTAGCAGTTTTTATATTTTGGTTTCACTCTGTTCTCTCCTATATAGATAGATTAATTTGGAACTCTAAATCCAACATGGTTTGTAGTAGCTCTTTGAAACTAGACAAATATGGGGTTCTCAGATTTGTCTCTATGGTTTGTTTCCTCTTCAAGTAGCCCTAGGCACAGACTGTGGAAAAGGACTTTCATTGAAAGGGGTTGCCAAGCTTCCAAGAAATTACGAGTTTCCGAAATACCAGCAAATATTTTTTCACCCAATCTTGATGATACGTGGTTGTAATGACAAGTACACAAATCCCACTTCAGTCATCAAGTTTTGTTCTTCTAGGTTGAAGCGTTCGTTTACAGTAGCTGTTTTTATTTTTAGGTTTCACTCTGTTCTGTCCTATATAGATAGATGAATTTGGAACTCTAAATCCAACATGGTTTGTAGTAGCTCTTTGAAACTTGACAAAATAAAGGGTTCTCAGTTTTGTCTCTGTGGTTTGTTTCCTCTTCAAGTAGCCCTAGGCACAGACTGTGGAAATGCACTTTAATTGAAAGGGTTTGCCAAGCTTCCAAGAAATTATGATTTTCCGAAATACCAGCAAATATTTTTTCACCCAATCTTGATGATACTTGGTGGTAATGATCAGGACACAAATCCCACTTGGCTCACCAAATTCTGTTCTTCTAGGTTTAAGCGTACTTCGACAGTAGCAGTTTTTATATTTAGGTGTCCCTCTGTTCTCTCCTATATAGATAGATGAATTTGGAACTCTAAATCCAACATGGTTTGTAGTAGCCCTTTGAAACGTGACAAAATAAAGTAGTTCTCAGTTTTGTCTCTATGGTTTGTTTCCTCTTCAAGTAGCCATAAGCAGAGACTGTGGAAAAGCACTTTCATTGGAAGGTGTAGCCAAGCTTCCAAGAAATTACGAGTTTCCGAAATACCAGCAAATATTTTTTCCCCCAATCTTGATGATACGTGGTGGTAATTAAAAGATCTCAAATCCCACTTGGCTCACCAAATTTTGTTCTTCTAGGTTGAAGCGTTCGTCTACAGTAGTTTTTTTATTTAGGATTCCCTCTGTTTTATCCTATATAGATAGATGAATTTGGAACTCTAAATCCAACATGGTTTGTAGTAGCTCTTTGAAACGTGACAAAACAAAGTAGTTCTCAGTTTTGTCTCTATGGTTTGTTTCCTCTTCAAGTAGCCATAAGCAGAGACTGTGGAAAAGCACTTTCATTGAAAGGTGTAGACAAGCATCCAAGAAATTACGAGTTTCCGAAATACAGGCAAATATTTTTTCCCCCATCTTGATGATACGTGGTGGTAATCACAAGTTCTCAAATCCCACTTGGCTCACCAAATTTTGTTCTTCTAGGTTGAAGCGTTCTTCTACAGTATCAGTTTTTATATTTAGGTTTCACTCTGTTCTCTTCTACATAGATAGATGAATTTGGAACTATAAATCCAACATGGTTTATAGTAGCTCTTTGACTTGACAAAATAAAGGGTTCTCAGTTTTGTCTCTATAGTTTGGTTTCTCTTCAAGTAGCCATAGGCACAGACTGTGGAAAAGCACTTTCATTGAAAGGAGTTGCCAAGCTTCCAAGAAATAACGAGTTTCCTAAATACCAGCATATATTTTTACACCCAATCTTGATGATACTTGGTGGTAATGATCAGGACACAAATCCCACTTTGCTCACCAAATTCTGTTCTTCTAGGTTTAAGCGTTCGTCTACAGAAGTCGTTTTTATATTTAGGTTTCACTCTGTTCTCTTCTATATAGATAGATGAATTTGGAACTCTAAATCCAACATGGTTTGTAGTAGCTCTTTGAAACTTGACAAAATAAACTAGTTCTCAGTTTTGTCTCTAAGGTTTGTTTCCAATTCAAGTAGCCCTACGCACAGACTGTGGAAAAGCACTTTCATTGAGACGGGTTGCCAAGCTTCTAAGAAATAACTAGTTTCCGAAATGCCAGCAAATATTTTTTCCCCCAATCTTGATGATAGGTGGTGGTAATGACAAGTACTCAAATCCCACTTGGCTCACCAAATTTTGTTCTTCTAGGTTGAAGCGTTCGTCTACAGTAGCAGTTTTTATATTTTGGTTTCACTCTGTTCTCTCCTATATAGATAGATTAATTTGGAACTCTAAATCCAACATGGTTTGTAGTAGCTCTTTGAAACTAGACAAAATATGGGGTTCTCAGATTTGTCTCTATGGTTTGTTTCCTCTTCAAGTAGCCCTAGGCCCAGACTGTGGAAAAACACTTTCATTGAAAGGGGTTGCCAAGCTTCCAAGAAATTACGAGTTTCCGAAATACCAGCAAATATTTTTTCACCCAATCTTGATGATACGTGGTTGTAATGACAAGTACACAAATCCCACTTCAGTCATCAAGTTTTGTTCTTCTAGGTTGAAGCGTTCGTTTACAGTAGCTGTTTTTATTTTTAGGTTTCACTCTGTTCTCTCCTATATAGATAGATGAATTTGGAACTCTAAATCCAACATGGTTTGTAGTAGCTCTTTGAAACTTGACAAAATAAAGGGTTCTCAGTTTTGTCTCTGTGGTTTGTTTCCTCTTCAAGTAGCCCTAGGCACAGACTGTGGAAATGCACTTTAATTGAAAGGGTTTGCCAAGCTTCCAAGAAATTATGATTTTCCGAAATACCAGGAAATATTTTTTCACCCAATCTTGATGATACTTGGTGGTAATGATCAGGACACAAATCCCACTTGGCTCACCAAATTCTGTTCTTCTAGGTTTAAGCGTTCGTCTACAGTAGCAGTTTTTATATTTAGGTTTCCCTCTGTTCTCTCCTATATAGATAGATGAATTTGGAACTCTAAATCCAACATGGTTTGTAGTAGCTCTTTGAAAATTGACAAAATAAAGTAGTTCTCAGGTTTGTCTCTATGGTTTGTTTCCTCTTAATGTAGCCATAAGCAGAGACTGTGGAAAAGCACTTTCATTGAAAGGTGTAGCCAAGCTTCCAAGAAATTAATAGTTTCCGAAATACCAGCAAATATTTTTCCCCCAATCTTGATGATACTTGGTGGTAATGACAAGTACTCAAATCCCACTTGGCTCACCAAATTTTGTTCTTCTAGGTTGAAGCGTTCGTCTACAGTAGCAGTTTTTATTTTTACGTTTTACTCTGTTCTCTCCTATATAGATAGATGAATTTGGAACTCTAAATCCAACATGGTTTGTAGTAGCTCTTTGAAACTTGACAAAATAAAGTAGTTCATTTTTGTCTCTATGGTTATTTTCCAATTCAAGTAGCCCTAGGCACAGACTGTGGAAAAGCACTTTCTTTGAGAGGGGTTGCCAAGCTTCTAAGAAATAACTAGTTTCCAAAATGCCAGAAAACATTTTTTCACCCAATCTTGAGGATACGTGGTGGTAATGATCGGTACAAAATCCCACTTGGATCATCCAATTTTGTTCTTCTATGTTGAAGCGTTCGTCTACAGTAGTCGTTTTTATATTTAGATTTCCCTCTGTTCTCTCCTATATAGATACATGAATTTGGAACTCTAAATCCAACATGGTTTGTAGTAGCTCTTTGAAACTTGACAAAATAAAGCAATTCTCAGTTTTGTCTCTATGGCTTGTTTCCTCTTCAAGTAGCCATAAGCAGAGACTGTGGAAAAGCACTTTCATTGAAAGGTGTAGCCAAGCTTCCAAGAAATTACGAGTTTCCGAAATAGCAGCAAATATTTTTTCCCCCAATCTTGATGATACGTGGTGGTAATGACAAGTACTCAAATCCCACTTGGCTCAAAAAATTTTGTTCTTCTAGGTTGAAGCGTTCGTCTACAGTATCAGTTTTTATATTTAGGTTTCACTCTGTTCTCTCCTATATAGATAGATGAATTTGGAACACTAAATCCAACATGGTTTGTAGTAGCTCTTTGAAACTTGACAAAATAAAGTAGTTCTCAGTTTTGTCTCTATGGTTTGATTCCAATTCAATTAGCCCTAGGCACAGACTGTGGAAAACCACTTTCATTGATAGGGGTTGCCAAGCTTCTAAGAAATAACTAGTTTCCGAAATGCCAGCAAATATTTTTTCACCCAATCTTGAGGATACTTGGTGGTAATGATTGGTGCACAAATCCCACTTGGCTTATCAAATTTTGTTCTTCTAGGATGAAGCGTTCGTCTACAGTAGTCATTTTTATTTAGGTTTCCCTCTGTTTTCTCCTATATAGATAGATGAATTTGGAACTCTAAATCCAACATGGTTTGTAGTAGCTCTTTGAAACTTGACAAAACAAAGTAGTTCTCAGTTTTGTCTCTATGGTTTGTTTCCTCTTCAAGTAGCCATAAGCAGAGACTGTGGAAAAGCAGTTTCATTGAAAGGTGTAGCCAAGCTTCCAAGAAATTACGAGTTTCCGAAATACCAGCAAATATTTTTCCCCCATCTTGATGATACGTGGTGGTAATCACAAGTTCTCAATTCCCACTTGGCTCACCAAATTTTGTTCTTCTAGGTTGAAGCGTTCGTCTACAGTATCAGTTTTTATATTTAGGTTTCACTCTGTTCTCTTCTACATAGATAGATGAATTTGGAAATCCAAATCCAACATGGTTTATAGTAGGTCTTTGAAACTTGACAAAATAAAGGGTTCTCAGTTTTGTCTCTATAGTTTGGTTTCTCTTCAAGTAGCCCTAGGCACAGACTGTGGAAAAGCACTTTCATTGAAAGGGGTTGCCAAGCTTCCAAGAAATAACGAGTTTCCTAAATACCAGCAAATATTTTTACACCCAATCTTGATGATACTTGGTGGTAATGATCAGGACACAAATCCCACTTTGCTCACCAAATTCTGTTCTTCTAGGTTTAAGCGTTCGTCTACAAAAGTCGTTTTTATATTTAGGTTTCACTCTGTTCTCTTCTATATAGATAGATGAATTTGGAACTCTAAATCCAACATGGTTTGTAGTAGCTCTTTGAAACTTGACAAAATAAAGTAGTTCTCAGTTTTGTCTCTATGGTTTGTTTCCAATTCAAGTAGCCCTACGCACAGACTGTGGAAAAGCACTTTCATTGAGAGGGGTTGCCAAGCTTCTAAGAAATAACTAGTTTCCGAAATGCCAGCAAATATTTCTTTCCCCCAATCTTGATGATACGTGGTGGTAATGACAAGTACTCAAATCCCACTTGGCTCACCAAATTTTGTTCTTCTAGGTTTAAGCGTTCGTCTACAGTAGCAGTTTTTATATTTTGGTTTCACTCTGTTCTCTCCTATATAGATAGATTAATTTGGAACTCTAAATCCAACATGGTTTGTAGTAGCTCTTTGAAACTAGACAAATATGGGGTTCTCAGATTTGTCTCTATGGTTTGTTTCCTCTTCAAGTAGCCCTAGGCACAGACTGTGGAAAAGGACTTTCATTGAAAGGGGTTGCCAAGCTTCCAAGAAATTACGAGTTTCCGAAATACCAGCAAATATTTTTTCACCCAATCTTGATGATACGTGGTTGTAATGACAAGTACACAAATCCCACTTCAGTCATCAAGTTTTGTTCTTCTAGGTTGAAGCGTTCGTTTACAGTAGCTGTTTTTATTTTTAGGTTTCACTCTGTTCTGTCCTATATAGATAGATGAATTTGGAACTCTAAATCCAACATGGTTTGTAGTAGCTCTTTGAAACTTGACAAAATAAAGGGTTCTCAGTTTTGTCTCTGTGGTTTGTTTCCTCTTCAAGTAGCCCTAGGCACAGACTGTGGAAATGCACTTTAATTGAAAGGGTTTGCCAAGCTTCCAAGAAATTATGATTTTCCGAAATACCAGCAAATATTTTTTCACCCAATCTTGATGGTACTTGGTGGTAATGATCAGGACACAAATCCCACTTGGCTCACCAAATTCTGTTCTTCTAGGTTTAAGCGTACTTCGACAGTAGCAGTTTTTATATTTAGGTGTCCCTCTGTTCTCTCCTATATAGATAGATGAATTTGGAACTCTAAATCCAACATGGTTTGTAGTAGCCCTTTGAAACGTGACAAAATAAAGTAGTTCTCAGTTTTGTCTCTATGGTTTGTTTCCTCTTCAAGTAGCCATAAGCAGAGACTGTGGAAAAGCACTTTCATTGAAAGGTGTAGCCAAGCTTCCAAGAAATTACGAGTTTCCGAAATACCAGCAAATATTTTTTCCCCCAATCTTGATGATACGTGGTGGTAATTAAAAGATCTCAAATCCCACTTGGCTCACCAAATTTTGTTCTTCTAGGTTGAAGCGTTCGTCTACAGTAGTTTTTTTATTTAGGTTTCCCTCTGTTTTCTCCTATATAGATAGATGAATTTGGAACTCTAAATCCAACATGGTTTGTAGTAGCTCTTTGAAACTTGACAAAACAAAGTAGTTCTCAGTTTTGTCTCTATGGTTTGTTTCCTCTTCAAGTAGCCATAAGCAGAGACTGTGGAAAAGCACTTTCATTGAAAGGTGTAGACAAGCATCCAAGAAATTATGAGTTTCCGAAATACCAGCAAATATTTTTTCCCCCATCTTGATGATACGTGGTGGTAATCACAAGTTCTCAAATCCCACTTGGCTCACCAAATTTTGTTCTTCTAGGTTGAAGCGTTCTTCTACAGTATCAGTTTTTATATTTAGGTTTCACTCTGTTCTCTTCTACATAGATAGATGAATTTGGAACTATAAATCCAACATGGTTTATAGTAGCTCTTTGACTTGACAAAATAAAGGGTTCTCAGTTTTGTCTCTATAGTTTGGTTTCTCTTCAAGTAGCCATAGGCACAGACTGTGGAAAAGCACTTTCATTGAAAGGAGTTGCCAAGCTTCCAAGAAATAACGAGTTTCCTAAATACCAGCATATATTTTTACACCCAATCTTGATGATACTTGGTGGTAATGATCAGGACACAAATCCCACTTTGCTCACCAAATTCTGTTCTTCTAGGTTTAAGCGTTCGTCTACAGAAGTCGTTTTTATATTTAGGTTTCACTCTGTTCTCTTCTATATAGATAGATGAATTTGGAACTCTAAATCCAACATGGTTTGTAGTAGCTCTTTGAAACTTGACAAAATAAACTAGTTCTCAGTTTTGTCTCTATGGTTTGTTTCCAATTCAAGTAGCCCTACGCACAGACTGTGGAAAAGCACTTTCATTGAGACGGGTTGCCAAGCTTCTAAGAAATAACTAGTTTCCGAAATGCCAGCAAATATTTTTTCCCCCAATCTTGATGATAGGTGGTGGTAATGACAAGTACTCAAATCCCACTTGGCTCACCAAATTTTGTTCTTCTAGGTTGAAGCGTTCGTCTACAGTAGCAGTTTTTATATTTTGGTTTCACTCTGTTCTCTCCTATATAGATAGATTAATTTGGAACTCTAAATCCAACATGGTTTGTAGTAGCTCTTTGAAACTAGACAAAATATGGGGTTCTCAGATTTGTCTCTATGGTTTGTTTCCTCATCAAGTAGCCCTAGGCCCAGACTGTGGAAAAACACTTTCATTGAAAGGGGTTGCCAAGCTTCCAAGAAATTACGAGTTTCCGAAATACCAGCAAATATTTTTTCACCCAATCTTGATGATACGTGGTTGTAATGACAAGTACACAAATCCCACTTCAGTCATCAAGTTTTGTTCTTCTAGGTTGAAGCGTTCGTTTACAGTAGCTGTTTTTATTTTTAGGTTTCACTCTGTTCTCTCCTATATAGATAGATGAATTTGGAACTCTAAATCCAACATGGTTTGTAGGAGTTCTTTGAAACTTGACAAAATAAAGGGTTCTCAGTTTTGTCTCTGTGGTTTGTTTCCTCTTCAAGTAGCCCTAGGCACAGACTGTGGAAATGCACTTTAATTGAAAGGGTTTGCCAAGCTTCCAAGAAATTATGATTTTCCGAAATACCAGCAAATATTTTTTCACCCAATTTTGATGATACTTGGTGGTAATGATCAGGACACAAATCCCACTTGGCTCACCAAATTCTGTTCTTCTAGGTTTAAGCGTTCGTCTACAGTAGCAGTTTTTATATTTAGGTTTCCCTCTGTTCTCTCCTATATAGATAGATGAATTTGGAACTCTAAATCCAACATGGTTTGTAGTAGCTCTTTGAAAATTGACAAAATAAAGTAGTTCTCAGTTTTGTCTCTATAGTTTGATTCCTCTTCAAGTAGCCATTAGCAGAGATTGTGGAAAAGCATTTTCATTGAAAGGTGTTGCCAAGCTTCCAAGAAATTACGAGTTTCCGAAATACCAGCAAATATTTTTTCACCCAATCTTGATGATACGTGGTGGTAATGACAAGTACACAAATCCCACTTGGCTCACCAAATTTTGTTCTTCTAGGTAGAAGCGTTCGTGTACAGTAGCAGTTTTTATTTTTACGTTTTACTTTGTTCTCTCCTATATAGATAGATGAATTTGGAACTATAAATCCAACATGGTTTGTAGTAGCTCTTTGAAACTTGACAAAATAAAGTAGTTCTCAGTTTTGTCTCTATGGTTTGTTTCCAATTCAAGTAGCCCTAGGCACAGACTGTGGAAAAGCACTTTCATTGAGAGGGGTTGCCAAGCTTCTAAGAAATAACTAGTTTCCAAAATGCCAGAAAACATTTTTTCACCCAATCTTGAGGATACGTGGTGGTAATGATCGGTACAAAATCCCACTTGGATCATCAAATTTTGTTCTTCTAGGTTGAAGCGTTTGTCTACAGTAGTCGTTTTTATATTTAGATTTCCCTCTGTTCTCTCCTATATAGATAGATGAATTTGGAACTCTAAATCCAACATGGTTTGTAGTAGCTCTTTGAAACTTGACAAAATAAAGGAGTTCTCAGGTTTGTCTCTATGGTTTGTTTCTTCTTAATGTAGCCATAAGCAGAGACTGTGGAAAAGCACTTTCATTGAAAGGTGTAGCCAAGCTTCCAAGAAATTGCTAGTTTCCGAAATACCAGCAAATATTTTTTCCCCCAATCTTCATGATACGTGGTGGTAATGACAAGTACTCAAATCCCACTTGGCTCACCAAATTTTGTTCTTCTAGGTTGAAGCGTTCGTCTACAGTAGCAGTTTTTATTTTTACGTTTTACTCTGTTCTCTCCTATATAGATAGATGAATTTGGAACTCTAAATCCAACATGGTTTGTAGTAGCTCTTTGGAACTTGACAAAAAAAGTAGTTCTCAGTTTTGTCTCTATGGTTTGTTTCCAATTCAAGTAGCCCTAGGCACAGACTGTGGAAAAGCACTTTCTTTGAGAGGGGTTGCCAAGCTTCTAAGAAATAACTAGTTTCCAAAATGCCAGCAAATATTTTTTCACCCAATCTTGAGGATACTTGGTGGTAATAATCGGTACAAAATCCCACTTGGATCATCAAATTTTGTTCTTCTAGGTTGAAGCGTTCGTCTACAGTAGTCGTTTTTATATTTAGATTTCCCTCTGTTCTCTCCTATATAGATAGATGAATTTGGAACTCTAAATCCAACATGGTTTGTAGTAGCTCTTTGAAACTTGACAAAATAAAGGAGTTCTCAGTTTTTTCTCTATGGTTTGTTTCCTCTGAATGTAGCCATAATCAGAGACTGTGGAAAAGCACTTTCATTGAAAGGGGTTGCCAAGTTTCCAAGAAATTACTAGTTTCCCAAATACCAGCAAATATATTTTGACCCAATCTTGATGATACTTGGTGGTAATGATCAGTACACTAATCCCACTTGGCTCACCAAATTTTGTTCTTCTAGGTTGAAGCGTTCATCTACACTAGTAGTTTTTATATTTAGGTTTTTCTCTGTTCCCTCCTATATAGATAGATGAATTTGGAACTCTAAATCGAACATGGTTTTTAGTAGCTCTTTGAAACTTGACAAAAAAAGGTAGTACTCAGTTTTGTCTCTATGGTTTGTTTCCTCTTCAAGTAGCCATAAGCAGAGACTGTGGAAAAGCACTTTCATTGAAAGGGGTTGCCAAGCTTCCAGGAAATTACGTGTTTCCGAAAAACCGGCAAATATTTTTTCACAAAATCTTGATGATACGTGGTAGTAATGACAAGTACACAAATCCCAGTTGGCTCACCAAATTTTGTTCTTCTAGGTTGAAGCGTTCGTCTACAGAAGCAGTTTTTATATTTAGGTTTCCCTCTTTTCTCTCCTATATAGATAGATGAATTTGGTATTCTAAATGTAACATGGTTTGTAGTAGCTCTTTGAAACTTGACAAAATAAAGTATTTCTCAGTTTTTTGTCTATGGCTTGTTTCCTCTTCAAGTAGCCATAAGCAGAGACTGTGGAAAAGCACTTTCATTGAAAGGTGTTGCCAAGCTTCCAAGAAATTACGAGTTTCCGTAATACCAGCAAATATTTTTTCACCCAATCTTGATGATACGTGGTGGTAATGACAAGTACTCAAATCCCACTTGGCTCAACAAGTTTTGTTCTTCTAGGTTGAAGCGTTCGTCTACAGTATCAGTTTTTATATTTAGGTTTCACTCTGTTCTCTTCTACATAGATAGATGAATTTGGAACTCTAAATCCAACATGGTTTATAGTAGCTCTTTGAAACTAGACAAAATAAAGGGGTTCTCAGATTTGTCTCTATGGTTTGTTTCCTCCTCAAGTAGCCCTAGGCACAGACTGTGGAAAAGCACTTTCATTGAAAGGGGTTGCCAAGCTTCTAAGAAATTACGAGTTTCCGAAATACCAGCAAATATTTTTTCACCCAATCTTGATGATACGTGGTGGTAATGACAAGTACACAAATCCCACTTGGCTCACCAAGTTTTGTTGTTCCAGGTTGCATCGTTCGTTTACAGTAGCTGTTTTTATTTTTGGTTTCACTCTGTTCTCTCCTATGTAGATAGATGAATTTGGAACTCTGAATCCAACATGGTTTGTAGTAGCTCTTTGAAACTTGACAAAATAAAGGGTTCTCAGTTTTGATTAAATGGTTTGTTTCCTCTTCAAGTAGCCCTAGGCACAGACTGTGGAAAAGCACTTTCATTGAAAGGGGTTGCCAAGCTTCCAAGAAATAACGAGTTTCCGAAATACCAGCAAATATTTTTACACCCAATCTTGATGATACTTGGTGGTAATGATCAGGACACAAATCCCACTTGGCTCACCAAATTCTGTTCTTCTAGGTTTAAGCGTACTTCGACAGTAGCAGTTTTTATATTTAGGTGTCCCTCTGTTCTCTCATATATAGATAGATGAATTTGGAACTCTAAATCCAACATGGTTTGTAGTAGCTCTTTGAAACGTGACAAAATAAAGTAGTTCTCAGTTTTGTCTCTATGGTTTGTTTCCTCTTCAAGTAGCCATAAGCAGAGACTGTGGAAAAGCAATTTCATTGAAAGGTGTAGCCAAGCTTCCAAGAAATTTCGAGTTTCCGAAATACCAGCAAATATTTTTTCCCCCAATTTGATGATACGTGGTGGTAATTAAAAGTTCTCAAATCCCACTTGGCTCACCAAATTTTGTTCTTCTAGGTAGAAGTGTTCGTCTACAGTAGCAGTTTTTATATTTAGGTTTCACTCTGTTCTCTCCTATATAGATACATGAATTTGGAACTCTAAATCCAACATGGTTTATAGTAGCTCTTTGAAACTTGACAAAATAAAGCAGTTCTCAGTTTTGTCTTTATGGTTTGTTTCCTCTTCAAGTAGCCATAAGCAGAGACTGTGGAAAAGCACTTTCATTGAAAGGTGTAGCCAAGCTTCCAAGAAATTACGAGTTTCCGAAATAGCAGCAAATATTTTTTCCCCCAATCTTGATGATACGTGGTGGTAATGACAAGTACTCAAATCCCACTTGGCTCACCAAATTTTGTTCTTCTAGGTTGAAGCGTTCGTCTACAGTATCAGTTTTTATATTTAGGTTTCACTCTGTTCTCTTCTACATAGATAGATGAATTTGGAACTCTAAATCCAACATGGTTTGTAGTAGCTCTTTGCAACTGACAAAATAAAGTTGTTCTCAGTTTTCTCTCTATGGTTTGTTCCTCTTAAAGTACCCCTAAGCAGAGACTGTGGAAATGCACTTTCTTTGAAAGGTGTTGCCATGCTTCCAAGAAATTACGAGTTGCCGAAATACCAGCAAATATTTTTTCACCCAATCTTGATGATACTTGGTGGTAATGATCAGGAAACAAATCCCACTTGCCTCACCAAATTCTGTTCTTCTAGGTTTAAGCGTTCGTCTACAGAAGTCGTTTTTATATTTAGGTTTCACTGTGTTCTCTTCTATATAGATAGACGAATTTGGAACTCTAAACCCAACATGGTTTGTAGTAGCTCTTTGAAACTTGACAAAATAAAGTAGTTCTCAGTTTTGTCTCTATGGTTTGTTTCCTCTTCAAGTAGCCATTAGCAGAGATTGTGGAAAAGCATTTTCATTGAAAGGTGTTGCCAAGCTTCCAAGAAATTACGAGTTTCCGAAATACCAGCAAATATTTTTTCACCCAATCTTGATGATACGTGGTGGTATTGTCAAGTACACAAATCCCACTTGGCTCACCAAATTGTGTTCTTCTAGTTTGAAGCGTTCGCCTACAGTAGCAGTTTTTATATTTAGGTTTCACTCTGTTCTCTTCTACATAGATAGATGAATTTGGAACTCTAAATCCAACATGGTTTGTAGTAGCTCTTTGAAACTTGAACAAAATAAAGGAGTTCTCAGATTTGTCTCTATGGTTTGTTTCCTCTTCAAGTAGCCCAAGGCACAGACTGTGGAAAAGCACTTTCATTGAAAGGGGTTGCCAAGTTTCCAAGAAATTACTATTTTCCCAAATACCAGCAAATATATTTTGACCCAATCTTGATGATACTTGGTGGTAATGATCAGTACACTAATCCCACTTGGCTCACCAAATTTTGTTCTTCTAGGTTGAAGCGTTCATCTACACTAGTAGTTTTTATATTTAGGTTTTTCTCTGTTCCCTCCTATATAGATAGATGAATTTGGAACTCTAAATCGAACATGGTTTTTAGTAGCTCTTTGAAACTTGACAAGAAAAGGTAGTACTCAGTTTTGTCTCTATGGTTTGTTTCCTCTTCAAGTAGCCATAAGCAGAGACTGTGGAAAAGCACTTTCATTGAAAGGGGTTGCCAAGCTTCCAGGAAATTACGTGTTTCCGAAAAACCGGCAAATATTTTTTCACAAAATCTTGATGATACGTGGTAGTAATGACAAGTACACAAATCCCAGTTGGCTCACCAAATTTTGTTCTTCTAGGTTGAAGCGTTCGTCTACAGAAGCAGTTTTTATATTTAGGTTTCCCTCTTTTCTCTCCTATATAGATAGATGAATTTGGTATTCTAAATGTAACATGGTTTGTAGTAGCTCTTTGAAACTTGACAAAACAAAGTATTTCTCAGTTTTTTGTCTATGGCTTGTTTCCTCTTCAAGTAGCCATAAGCAGAGACTGTGGAAAAGCACTTTCATTGAAAGGTGTTGCCAAGCTTCCAAGAAATTACGAGTTTCCGTAATACCAGCAAATATTTTTTCACCCAATCTTGATGATACGTGGTGGTAATGACAAGTACACAAATCCCACTTAGCTGACCAAATTGTGTTCTTCTAGGTTGAAGCGTTCGTCTACAGTAGCAGTTTTTATATTTAGGTTTCACTCTGTTCTCTTCTACATAGATAGATGAATTTGGAACTCTAAATCCAACATGGTTTGTAGTAGCTCTTTGAAACTTGACAAAAAAAAGGAGTTCTCAGTTTTGTCTCTATGGTTTTTTTCCTCTTCAAGTAGCCAGAAGCAGAGACTGTGGAAAAGCATTTTCATTGAAAGGGTTTGCCAAGCTTCCAAGAAATTACGCGTTTCCGAAATACAGGCCAATATTTTTTCACCCAATCTTGATGATACGTGGTGGTAAGACAAGTACACAAATTCCACTTGGCTCACCAATTTTGTTCTTCTAGGTTGAAGCGTTCGTCTACAGTAGCAGTTTTTATATTTAGGTTTCACTCTGTTCTCTCCTATATAGATAGATGAATTTGGAACTCTGAATCCAACATGGTTTGTAGTAGCTCTTTGAATCTTGACAAAATAAAGTAGTTCTCAGTTTTGTCTCTATTATTTGTTTCCAATTCAAGTAGCCCTAAGCACAGACTGTGGAAAAGCACTTTCATTGAGAGGGGTTGCCAAGCTTCTAAGAAATAACTAGTTTCCGAAATGCCAGCAACTATTTTTTCACCCAATCTTACGGATACTTGGTGTTAATGATCGGTACAAAAATCCCACTTGGCTCATCAAATTTTGTTCTTCTAGGTTGAAGCGTTCGTCTACAGTTGTCGTTTTTATATTTAGGTTTCCCTCTGTTCTCTCCTATATAGATAGATGAATTTGGAACTCTAAATCCAACATCGTTGGTAGTAGCTTTTTGAAACTTGACAAAAAAAAAGTAGTTCTCAATTTTGTCTCTATGGTTTCTTTCCTCTTCAAGTAGCCCTAGGCAGAGACTGTGGAAAAGCACTTTCATTGAAAAGGGTTGCCAAGCTTCCAAGAAATTACGAGTATCCAAAATACCAGCAAATATTTTTTCACCCAATCTTGATGACACTTGGTGGTAATGATCAGGACACAAATCGCACTTGGCTCACCAAATTTTGTTCTTCTAGGTTGAAGCGTTCGTCTACGGTAGCAGTTTTTATATTTAGGTTTCACTCTGTTCTCTTTATGTAGATAGATGAATTTGGAACTCTAAATCCAACATGGTTTGTAGTAGCTCTTTGAAACGTGACAAAGTAAAGGAGTTCTCAGTTTTGTCTCTATGGTTTGTTTCCTCTTCAAGAAGACCTAGGCACAGACTGTGGAAAAGCACTTTCATTGAGAGGGGTTGCCAAGCTTCTAAGAAAAAAAGAGTTTCTGAAATACCAGTAAATATTATTTCACCCAATTTTGATGATACATGGTGGTAATGACAAGTACACAAATCCCACATGGCTCACCAAATTTTATTCTTCTAGGTTGAAGCGTTCGTTTGAAGTAGCAGTTTTTATTTTTAGGTTTCACTCTGTTCTCTCCTATACAGATAGATGAATTTGGATCTCTAAATCCAACATGGTTTGTAGTAGCTCTTTGAAACTTGACAAAAAAAAAGTAGTTCTCAGTTTTGTCTCTGTGATTTGTTTCCACTTCAAGTAGCCCTAAGCAGAGACTGTGGAAAAGCACTTTCATTGAAAGGGGTTGCCAAGCGTCCAAGAAATTACGAGTTTCCGAAATACGAGAAAATATTTTTTCAACCAATCTGGATGATACGTGGTGCTAAAGACAAGTACACAAATCCCACTTGGCTCACCAAATTTTGTTCTTCTAGGTTGAAGCACACGTTTACAGTAGCAGTTTTTATTTTTGTTTCACTGTGTTCTCTCCTTCATAGATAGATGAATTTTGAACTCTAAATTCAACATGGTTTCTAGTAGCTCTTTGAAACGTGACAAAATAACGAAGTTCTCAGATTTGTCTCTATGGTTTGTTTCCTCTTCAAGTAGACCTAGGCACAGACTGTGGAAAGCACTTTCATTGAGAGGGGTTGCCAAGCTTCTAAGAAATAATGAGTTTCCGAAATACCAGCAAATATTTTATCACCCAATCTTGATGATACGTGGTGGTAATGACAAGTACACAAATCAAGCTTGGCTCACCAAATTTTGTTCTTCTACGTTGAAGCGTTCGTTTACAGTAGTAGTTTTTATTTTTAGGTTTCACTCTGTTCTCTCCTATATAGATAGATGAATTTGGAACTCTAAATCCAACATGGTTTGTAGTAGCTATTTGAAACTTGGCAAAATATAGGAGTTCTCAGTTTTGTCACTATGCTTTGTTTCCTCTTCAAGTAGCCCTACTCACAGACTGTGGAAAAGCAGTTTCATTGAGAAGGGTTTCCAAGCTTCTAAGAAATAACTAGTTTCCGAAATACCAGCAAATATTTTTTCACCCAATCTTGATGACACTTGGTGGTAATGATCAGGACACAAATCGCAGTTGGCTCACCAAATTTTGTCTTCTAGGTTGAAACGTTCGTCTACAGTAGCAGTTTTTATATTTAGGTTTCCCTCTGTTCTCTCCAATATAGATAGATGAATTTGGAACTCTGAATCCAACATGGTTTGTAGTAGCTCTTTGAAACTTGACAAAATAAAGTAGTTCACAGTTTTGTGTCAATGGTTTGTTTCCTCTTAAGTAGCCCTAGGCACAGACTGTGGAAAAGCACTTTCATTGAGAGGGGTTGCCAAGCTTCTAAGAAATAACGAGTTACCGAAATACCAGCAAGTATTTTTTCACCCAATCTTGATGATACTTGGTGGTAATGATCACGACACAAATCCCACGTGGCTCACCAAATTCTGTTCTTCTAGGTTGAAGCGTTCGTCTACGGTAACAGTTTTTATATTTAGATTTTCCTCTGTTCTCTCCTATATAGATAGATGAATTTGGAACTCTAAATCCAACATGGTTTGTAGTAGCTCTTTGAAACTTGACAAAATAAAGTAGTTCTCAGTTTTGTCTCTATGGTTGGTTTCCTCTTCAAGTAGCCATAAACAGAGACTGTGGAAAAGCACTTTCATTGAAAGGTGTTGCCAAGCTTCCAAGAAATTACGAGTTTCCGAAATACCGGCAAATATTTTTTCACCCAATGTTGATGATACTTGGTGGTAATGACAAGTACACAAATCCCACTTGGCTCACCAAATTTTGTTCTTCTAGGTTGAAGCGTTCGTTTACAGTAGCAGTTTTTATTTTTAGGTTTCACACTGTTCTCTCCTATATAGATAGATGAATTTGGAACTCTAAATCCAACATGGTTTGTAGTAGCACTTTGAAACTTGACAAATAAAGGAGTTATCTCTTTTGTCTCTATGATTTGTTTCTTCTTCAAGTAGCCCTAAGCAGAGACTGTTGAAAAGCACTTTCATTGAAAGGGGTTGCCAAGTTTCCAAGAAATTACGAGTTTCCGAAATACCAGCAAATATTTTTACCCACAATCTTGATGATACCTGGTGGTAATGATCAGAACTCAAGTCCCACTTGACTCACCAAATTTTGTTCTTCTAGGTTGAAGCTTTCGTTTACAGTAGCAGTTTATATTTGTAGGTTTCCCTCTGTTCTCTCCTATACAGATAGATGAATTTAGAACTCTAAGTCCAAATGGTTTCTAGTAGCTCTTTGAAACTTGACAAAATAAAGGAGTTCTCAGTTTTGTCTCTATGATTTGTTTCCTCTTCAAGTAGCCCTAAGCAGAGACTGTGGAATAGCACTTTGATTGAGAGGGTTGCCAAGTTTCAAGAAATAACGAGTTTCCGAAATACCAGCAAATATTTTTTCACCCAATCTGGATGATACGTGGTGGTAATGACAAGTACACAAATCCCACTTGGCTCACCAAATTTTGTTCTACCAGGTTGAAGCGTTCGTCTACAGTAGCAGTTTTTATATTTAGGTTTTTTTCTGTTCTCTCCTATATAGATGGATGAAATTGGAACCCTAAATCCAACATAGTTTGTAGTAGCTCTTTGAAGCTAGAAAAAAAAAGTAGTTCTCACTTTTGTCTCTATGGTTTGTTTCCTCTTCAAGTAGCCCTAAGCAGAGACTGTGGAGAAGCAGTTTCACTGAAAGGGGTTGCCAAGCTTCCAAGAAATTACGCGTTTCCGAAATACAGGCCAATATTTTTTCACCCAATCTTGATGATACGTGGTGGTAATGACAAGTAAACAAATACCACATGGCTCACCAAATTTTGTTCTTCTAGGTTGAAGCATTCGTTTCAAGTTGCAGTTTATATTTTTAGATTTTCCTCTGTTCTGTCCTATAAAGATAGATGAATTTGGAACTCTAAATCCAACATGGTTTGTAGTACCTCTTTGAAACTTGACAAAATAAAGGAGTTCTCAGATTTGTCTCTATGGTTTGTTTCCTCTTCAATTAGCCATAAGCAGAGACTGTGGAAAAGCACTTCCATTGAAAGGGGTTGCCAAGCTCCCAAAAAATTATGAGTTTCCGAAATACCAGCAAATATTTTTTCACCCAATCTTGATGATACGTGGTGGTAATGACAACTACATAAATCCCACTTGGCTCACCAAATATTGTTCTTCTAGGTTGAAGCGTTCGTTTACAGTAGCAGTTTTTATTTTAGGTTTCACTCTGTTCTCTCCTATATAGATAGATGAATTTGGAACTCTAAATCCAACATGGTTTGTAGTAGCTCTTTGAAACTTGACAAAATAAAGTAGTTCTCAGTTTTGTCTCTATGGTTTGTTTCCTCTTCAAGTAGCCATTAGCAGAGATTGTGGAAAAGCACTTTCATTGAAAGGTGTAGCCAAGCTTCCAAGAAATTACGAGTTTCCGAAATACCAGCAAATATTTTTTCACCCAATCTTGATGATACGTGGTGGTATTGTCAAGTACACAAATCCCACTTGGCTCACCAAATTGTGTTCTTCTAGTTTGAAGCGTTCGCCTACAGTAGCAGTTTTTATATTTAGGTTTCACTCTGTTCTCTTCTACATAGATAGATGAATTTGGAACTCTAAATCCAACATGGTTTGTAGTAGCTCTTTGAAACTTGAACAAAATAAATAGTTCTCAGATTTGTCTCTATGGTTTGTCTCCTCTTCAAGTAGCCCAAGGCACAGACTGTGGAAAAGCACTTTCATTGAAAGGGGTTGCCAAGTTTCCAAGAAATTACAAGTTTCCCAAATACCAGCAAATATATTTTGACCCAATCTTGATGATACTTGGTGGTAATGATCAGTACACTAATCCCACTTGGCTCACCAAATTTTGTTCTTCTAGGTTGAAGCGTTCATCTACACTAGTAGTTTTTATATTTAGGTTTTTCTCTGTTCCCTCCTATATAGATAGATGAATTTGGAACTCTAAATCGAACATGGTTTTTAGTAGCTCTTTGAAACTTGACAAAAAAAGGTAGTACTCAGTTTTCTCTGTATGGTTTGTTTCCTCTTCAAGTAGCCATAAGCAGAGACTGTGGAAAAGCACTTTCATTGAAAGGGGTTGCCAAGCTTCCAGGAAATTACGTGTTTCCGAAAAACCGGCAAATATTTTTTCACAAAATCTTGATGATACGTGGTAGTAATGACAAGTACACAAATCCCAGTTGGCTCACCAAATTTTGTTCTTCTAGGTTGAAGCGTTCGTCTACAGAAGCAGTTTTTATATTTAGGTTTCCCTCTTTTCTCTCCTATATAGATAGATGAATTTGGTATTCTAAATGTAACATGGTTTGTAGTAGCTCTTTGAAACTTGACAAAATAAAGTATTTCTCAGTTTTTTGTCTATGGCTTGTTTCCTCTTCAAGTAGCCATAAGCAGAGACTGTGGAAAAGCACTTTCATTGAAAGGTGTTGCCAAGCTTCCAAGAAATTACGAGTTTCCGTAATACCAGCAAATATTTTTTTCACCCAATCTTGATGATACGTGGTGGTAATGACAAGTACACAAATCCCACTTAGCTGACCAAATTGTGTTCTTCTAGGTTGAAGCGTTCGTCTACAGTAGCAGTTTTTATATTTAGGTTTCACTCTGTTCTCTTCTACATAGATAGATGAATTTTGAACTCTAAATCCAACATGGTTTGTAGTAGCTCTTTGAAACTTGACAAAAAAAAGGAGTTCTCAGTTTTGTCTCTATGGTTTTTTTCCTCTTCAAGTAGCCAGAAGCAGAGACTGTGGAAAAGCATTTTCATTGAAAGGGTTTGCCAAGCTTCCAAGAAATTACGCGTTTCCGAAATACAGGCCAATATTTTTTCACCCAATCTTGATGATACGTGGTGGTAAGACAAGTACACAAATTCCACTTGGCTCACCAATTTTGTTCTTCTAGGTTGAAGCGTTCGTCTACAGTAGCAGTTTTTATATTTAGGTTTCACTCTGTTCTCTCCTATATAGATAGATGAATTTGGAACTCTGAATCCAACATGGTTTGTAGTAGCTCTTTGAATCTTGACAAAATAAAGTAGTTCTCAGTTTTGTCTCTATTATTTGTTTCCAATTCAAGTAGCCCTAAGCACAGACTGTGAAAAAGCACTTTCATTGAGAGGGGTTGCCAAGCTTCTAAGAAATAACTAGTTTCCGAAATGCCAGCAACTATTTTTTCACCCAATCTTACGGATACTTGGTGTTAATGATCGGTACAAAAATCCCACTTGGCTCATCAAATTTTGTTCTTCTAGGTTGAAGCGTTCGTCTACAGTTGTCGTTTTTATATTTAGGTTTCCCTCTGTTCTCTCCTATATAGATAGATGAATTTGGAACTCTAAATCCAACATCGTTGGTAGTAGCTTTTTGAAACTTGACAAAAAAAACTAGTTCTCAATTTTGTCTCTATGGTTTCTTTCCTCTTCAAGTAGCCCTAGGCAGAGACTGTGGAAAAGCACTTTCATTGAAAAGGGTTGCCAAGCTTCCAAGAAATTACGAGTATCCAAAATACCAGCAAATATTTTTTCACCCAATCTTGATGACACTTGGTGCTAATGATCAGGACACAAATCGCACTTGGCTCACCAAATTTTGTTCTTCTAGGTTGAAGCGTTCGTCTACGGTAGCAGTTTTTATATTTAGGTTTCACTCTGTTCTCTTTATGTAGATAGATGAATTTGGAACTCTAAATCCAACATGGTTTGTAGTAGCTCTTTGAAACGTGACAAAGTAAAGGAGTTCTCAGTTTTGTCTCTATGGTTTGTTTCCTCTTCAAGAAGACCTAGGCACAGACTGTGGAAAAGCACTTTCATTGAGAGGGGTTGCCAAGCTTCTAAGAAAAAAAGAGTTTCTGAAATACCAGTAAATATTATTTCACCCAATTTTGATGATACTTGGTGGTAATGACAAGTACACAAATCCCACATGGCTCACCAAATTTTATTCTTCTAGGTTGAAGCGTTCGTTTGAAGTAGCAGTTTTTATTTTTAGGTTTCACTCTGTTCTCTCCTATACAGATAGATGAATTTGGATCTCTAAATCCAACATGGTTTGTAGTAGCTCTTTGAAACTTGACAAAAAAAAAGTAGTTCTCAGTTTTGTCTCTGTGATTTGTTTCCACTTCAAGTAGCCCTAAGCAGAGACTGTGGAAAAGCACTTTCATTGAAAGGGGTTGCCAAGCGTCCAAGAAATTATGAGTTTCCGAAATACGAGAAAATATTTTTTCAACCAATCTGGATGATACGTGGTGCTAAAGACAAGTACACAAATCCCACTTGGCTCACCAAATTTTGTTCTTCTAGGTTGAAGCACACGTTTACAGTAGCAGTTTTTATTTTTGTTTCACTGTGTTCTCTCCTTTATAGATAGATGAATTTTGAACTCTAAATTCAACATGGTTTCTAGTAGCTCTTTGAAACGTGACAAAATAACGAAGTTCTCAGGTTTGTCTCTATGGTTTGTTTCCTCTTCAAGTAGACCTAGGCACAGACTGTGGAAAGCACTTTCATTGAGAGGGGTTGCCAAGCTTCTAAGAAATAATGAGTTTCCGAAATACCAGCAAATATTTTATCACCCAATCTTGATGATACGTGGTGGTAATGACAAGTACACAAATCAAGCTTGGCTCACCAAATTTTGTTCTTCTACGTTGAAGCGTTCGTTTACAGTAGTAGTTTTTATTTTTAGGTTTCACTCTGTTCTCTCCTATATAGATAGATGAATTTGGAACTCTAAATCCAACATGGTTTGTAGTAGCTATTTGAAACTTGGCAAAATATAGGAGTTCTCAGTTTTGTCACTATGCTTTGTTTCCTCTTCAAGTAGCCCTACTCACAGACTGTGGAAAAGCAGTTTCATTGAGAAGGGTTTCCAAGCTTCTAAGAAATAACTAGTTTCCGAAATACCAGCAAATATTTTTTCACCCAATCTTGATGACACTTGGTGGTAATGATCAGGACACAAATCGCAGTTGGCTCACCAAATTTTGTCTTCTAGGTTGAAACGTTCGTCTACAGTAGCAGTTTTTATATTTAGGTTTCCCTCTGTTCTCTCCAATATAGATAGATGAATTTGGAACTCTGAATCCAACATGGTTTGTAGTAGCTCTTTGAAATTTGACAAAATAAAGTAGTTCACAGTTTTGTGTCTATGGTTTGTTTCCTCTTAAGTAGCCCTAGGCACAGACTGTGGAAAAGCACTTTCATTGAGAGGGGTTGCCAAGCTTCTAAGAAATAACGAGTTACCGAAATACCAGCAAGTATTTTTTCACCCAATCTTGATGATACTTGGTGGTAATGATCACGACACAAATCCCACGTGGCTCACCAAATTCTGTTCTTCTAGGTTGAAGCGTTCGTCTACGGTAACAGTTTTTATATTTAGATTTTCCTCTGTTCTCTCCTATATAGATAGATGAATTTGGAACTCTAAATCCAACATGGTTTGTAGTAGCTCTTTGAAACTTGACAAAATAAAGTAGTTCTCAGTTTTGTCTCTATGGTTGGTTTCCTCTTCAAGTAGCCATAAACAGAGACTGTGGAAAAGCACTTTCATTGAAAGGTGTTGCCAAGCTTCCAAGAAATTACGAGTTTCCGAAATACCGGCAAATATTTTTTCACCCAATGTTGATGATACTTGGTGGTAATGACAAGTACACAAATCCCACTTGGCTCACCAAATTTTGTTCTTCTAGGTTGAAGCGTTCGTTTACAGTAGCAGTTTTTATTTTTAGGTTTCACACTGTTCTCTCCTATATAGATAGATGAATTTGGAACTCTAAATCCAACATGGTTTGTAGTAGCACTTTGAAACTTGACAAATAAAGGAGTTATCTCTTTTGTCTCTATGATTTGTTTCTTCTTCAAGTAGCCCTAAGCAGAGACTGTTGAAAAGCACTTTCATTGAAAGGGGTTGCCAAGTTTCCAAGAAATTACGAGTTTCCGAAATACCAGCAAATATTTTTACCCACAATCTTGATGATACCTGGTGGTAATGATCAGAACTCAAGTCCCACTTGACTCACCAAATTTTGTTCTTCTAGGTTGAAGCTTTCGTTTACAGTAGCAGTTTATATTTGTAGGTTTCCCTCTGTTCTCTCCTATACAGATAGATGAATTTAGAACTCTAAGTCCAAATGGTTTCTAGTAGCTCTTTGAAACTTGACAAAATAAAGGAGTTCTCAGTTTTGTCTCTATGATTTGTTTCCTCTTCAAGTAGCCCTAAGCAGAGACTGTGGAATAGCACTTTGATTGAGAGGGTTGCCAAGTTTCAAGAAATAACGAGTTTCCGAAATACCAGCAAATATTTTTTCACCCAATCTGGATGATACGTGGTGGTAATGACAAGTACACAAATCCCACTTGGCTCACCAAATTTTGTTCTACCAGGTTGAAGCGTTCGTCTACAGTAGCAGTTTTTATATTTAGGTTTTTTTCTGTTCTCTCCTATATAGATGGATGAAATTGGAACCCTAAATCCAACATAGTTTGTAGTAGCTCTTTGAAGCTAGAAAAAAAAGTAGTTCTCACTTTTGTCTCTATGGTTTGTTTCCTCTTCAAGTAGCCCTAAGCAGAGACTGTGGAGAAGCAGTTTCACTGAAAGGGGTTGCCAAACTTCCAGAAAATTACGAGTTTCCTAAATACCAGCAAATATTTTTTCACCCAATCTGGATGATGCGTGATGGTAATGACAAGTACACAAATCCCACATGGCTCAACAAATTTTGTTCTTCTAGGTTGAAGCGTTCGTTTCAAGTAGCAGTTTTTATTTTTGGTTTCACTCTGTTGTCTCCTATATAGATAGATGAATTTGGAACTCTAAATCCAACATGGTTTGTAGTAGCTCTTTGAAACTTGACAAAAAAAAAGTAGTTCTCAGTTTTGTCTCTAGGATTTGATTCCTCTTCAAGTAGTCCTAAGCAGAGTCTGTGGAAAAGCACTTTCATTGAAAGGGGTTGCCAATCTTCTAAAAAATAACGATATTCCGAAATACCAGCAAATATTTTTTCACCCAATCTTGATGATACGTGGTGGTAATGACAAGTAAACAAATACCACATGGCTCACCAAATTTTGTTCTTCTAGGTTGAAGCATTCGTTTCAAGTTGCAGTTTATATTTTTAGATTTTCCTCTGTTCTGTCCTATAAAGATAGATGAATTTGGAACTCTAAATCCAACATGGTTTGTAGTACCTCTTTGAAACTTGACAAAATAAAGGAGTTCTCAGATTTGTCTCTATGGTTTGTTTCCTCTTCAATTAGCCATAAGCAGAGACTGTGGAAAAGCACTTCCATTGAAAGGGGTTGCCAAGCTCCCAAGAAATTATGAGTTTCCGAAATACCAGCAAATATTTTATCACCCAATCTTGATGATACGTGGTGGTAATGACAAGTACACAAATCAAGCTTGGCTCACCAAATTTTGTTCTTCTACGTTGAAGCGTTCGTTTACAGTAGTAGTTTTTATTTTTAGGTTTCACTCTGTTCTCTCCTATATAGATAGATGAATTTGGAACTCTAAATCCAACATGGTTTGTAGTAGCTATTTGAAACTTGGCAAAATATAGGAGTTCTCAGTTTTGTCACTATGCTTTGTTTCCTCTTCAAGTAGCCCTACTCACAGACTGTGGAAAAGCAGTTTCATTGAGAAGGGTTTCCAAGCTTCTAAGAAATAACTAGTTTCCGAAATACCAGCAAATATTTTTTCACCCAATCTTGATGACACTTGGTGGTAATGATCAGGACACAAATCGCAGTTGGCTCACCAAATTTTGTCTTCTAGGTTGAAACGTTCGTCTACAGTAGCAGTTTTTATATTTAGGTTTCCCTCTGTTCTCTCCAATATAGATAGATGAATTTGGAACTCTGAATCCAACATGGTTTGTAGTAGCTCTTTGAAACTTGACAAAATAAAGTAGTTCACAGTTTTGTGTCTATGGTTTGTTTCCTCTTAAGTAGCCCTAGGCACAGACTGTGGAAAAGCACTTTCATTGAGAGGGGTTGCCAAGCTTCTAAGAAATAACGAGTTACCGAAATACCAGCAAGTATTTTTTCACCCAATCTTGATGATACTTGGTGGTAATGATCACGACACAAATCCCACGTGGCTCACCAAATTCTGTTCTTCTAGGTTGAAGCGTTCGTCTACGGTAACAGTTTTTATATTTAGATTTTCCTCTGTTCTCTCCTATATAGATAGATGAATTTGGAACTCTAAATCCAACATGGTTTGTAGTAGCTCTTTGAAACTTGACAAAATAAAGTAGTTCTCAGTTTTGTCTCTATGGTTGGTTTCCTCTTCAAGTAGCCATAAACAGAGACTGTGGAAAAGCACTTTCATTGAAAGGTGTTGCCAAGCTTCCAAGAAATTACGAGTTTCCGAAATACCGGCAAATATTTTTTCACCCAATGTTGATGATACTTGGTGGTAATGACAAGTACACAAATCCCACTTGGCTCACCAAATTTTGTTCTTCTAGGTTGAAGCGTTCGTTTACAGTAGCAGTTTTTATTTTTAGGTTTCACACTGTTCTCTCCTATATAGATAGATGAATTTGGAACTCTAAATCCAACATGGTTTGTAGTAGCACTTTGAAACTTGACAAATAAAGGAGTTATCTCTTTTGTCTCTATGATTTGTTTCTTCTTCAAGTAGCCCTAAGCAGAGACTGTTGAAAAGCACTTTCATTGAAAGGGGTTGCCAAGTTTCCAAGAAATTACGAGTTTCCGAAATACCAGCAAATATTTTTACCCACAATCTTGATGATACCTGGTGGTAATGATCAGAACTCAAGTCCCACTTGACTCACCAAATTTTGTTCTTCTAGGTTGAAGCTTTCGTTTACAGTAGCAGTTTATATTTGTAGGTTTCCCTCTGTTCTCTCCTATACAGATAGATGAATTTAGAACTCTAAGTCCAAATGGTTTCTAGTAGCTCTTTGAAACTTGACAAAATAAAGGAGTTCTCAGTTTTGTCTCTATGATTTGTTTCCTCTTCAAGTAGCCCTAAGCAGAGACTGTGGAATAGCACTTTGATTGAGAGGGTTGCCAAGTTTCAAGAAATAACGAGTTTCCGAAATACCAGCAAATATTTTTTCACTCAATCTGGATGATACGTGGTGGTAATGACAAGTACACAAATCCCACTTGGCTCACCAAATTTTGTTCTACCAGGTTGAAGCGTTCGTCTACAGTAGCAGTTTTTATATTTAGGTTTTTTTCTGTTCTCTCCTATATAGATGGATGAAATTGGAACCCTAAATCCAACATAGTTTGTAGTAGCTCTTTGAAGCTAGAAAAAAAAAGTAGTTCTCACTTTTGTCTCTATGGTTTGTTTCCTCTTCAAGTAGCCCTAAGCAGAGACTGTGGAGAAGCAGTTTCACTGAAAGGGGTTGCCAAACTTCCAAGAAATTACGAGTTTCCGAAATACCAGCAAATATTTTTTCACCCAATCTGGATGATGCGTGGTGGTAATGACAAGTACACAAATCCCACATGGCTCAACAAATTTTGTTCTTCTAGGTTGAAGCGTTCGTTTCAAGTAGCAGTTTTTATTTTTGGTTTCACTCTGTTGTCTCCTATATAGATAGATGAATTTGGACTCTAAATCCAACATGGTTTGTAGTAGCTCTTTGAAACTTGACAAAAAAAAAGTAGTTCTCAGTTTTGTCTCTAGGATTTGATTCCTCTTCAAGTAGTCCTAAGCAGAGTCTGTGGAAAAGCACTTTCATTGAAAGGGGTTGCCACTCTTCTAAAAAATAACGATATTCCGAAATACCAGCAAATATTTTTTCACCCAATCTTGATGATACGTGGTGGTAATGACAAGTAAACAAATACCACATGGCTCACCAAATTTTGTTCTTCTAGGTTGAAGCATTCGTTTCAAGTTGCAGTTTATATTTTTAGATTTTCCTCTGTTCTGTCCTATAAAGATAGATGAATTTGGAACTCTAAATCCAACATGGATTGTAGTAGCTCTTTGAAACTTGACAAAATAAAGGAGTTCTCAGTTTTGTCTCTATGATTTGTTTCCTCTTCAAGTAGGCCTAGGCAGAGACTGTGGAAAAGCACTTTCATTGAGAGGGGTTGCCAAGCTTCTAAGAAATAACTAGTTTCCGAAATACCAGCAAATATTTTTTCACCCAATCTTGATGATACTTGGTGGTAATGATAAGGACACAAATCCCACTTGGTTCACCAAATTCTGTTCTTCTAGATTGAAGCGTTCATTTACAGCAGCTGTTTATATTTTTAGGTTTCCCTCTGTTCTCTCTTATATAGATAGATGAATTTGGAACTCTAAATCCAACATGGATTGTAGTAGCTCTTTGAAACTTGACAAAATAAAGTAGTTCTCAGTTTTGTCTCTATGATTTGTTTCCTCTTCAAGTAGCCCTAGGCACAGACTGTGGAAAAGCACGTCCATTGACAGGGGTTGCCAAGCTTCTAAGAAATGATGAGTTTCCGAAATACCAGCAAATATTTTATCACCCAATCTTGATGATACGTGGTGGTAATGACAAGTACACAAATCAAGCTTGGCTCACCAAATTTTGTTCTTCTACGTTGAAGCGTTCGTTTACAGTAGTAGTTTTTATTTTTAGGTTTCACTCTGTTCTCTCCTATATAGATAGATGAATTTGGAACTCTAAATACAACATGGTTTGTAGTAGCTATTTGAAACTTGGCAAAATATAGGAGTTCTCAGTTTTGTCACTATGCTTTGTTTCCTCTTCAAGTAGCCCTACTCACAGACTGTGGAAAAGCAGTTTCATTGAGAAGGGTTTCCAAGCTTCTAAGAAATAACTAGTTTCCGAAATACCAGCAAATATTTTTTCACCCAATCTTGATGACACTTGGTGGTAATGATCAGGACACAAATCGCAGTTGGCTCACCAAATTTTGTCTTCTAGGTTGAAACGTTCGTCTACAGTAGCAGTTTTTATATTTAGGTTTCCCTCTGTTCTCTCCAATATAGATAGATGAATTTGGAACTCTGAATCCAACATGGTTTGTAGTAGCTCTTTGAAACTTGACAAAATAAAGTAGTTCACAGTTTTGTGTCTATGGTTTGTTTCCTCTTAAGTAGCCCTAGGCACAGACTGTGGAAAAGCACTTTCATTGAGAGGGGTTGCCAAGCTTCTAAGAAATAACGAGTTACCGAAATACCAGCAAGTATTTTTTCACCCAATCTTGATGATACTTGGTGGTAATGATCACGACACAAATCCCACGTGGCTCACCAAATTCTGTTCTTCTAGGTTGAAGCGTTCGTCTACGGTAACAGTTTTTATATTTAGATTTTCCTCTGTTCTCTCCTATATAGATAGATGAATTTGGAACTCTAAATCCAACATGGTTTGTAGTAGCTCTTTGAAACTTGACAAAATAAAGTAGTTCTCAGTTTTGTCTCTATGGTTGGTTTCCTCTTCAAGTAGCCATAAACAGAGACTGTGGAAAAGCACTTTCATTGAAAGGTGTTGCCAAGCTTCCAAGAAATTACGAGTTTCCGAAATACCGGCAAATATTTTTTCACCCAATGTTGATGATACTTGGTGGTAATGACAAGTACACAAATCCCACTTGGCTCACCAAATTTTGTTCTTCTAGGTTGAAGCGTTCGTTTACAGTAGCAGTTTTTATTTTTAGGTTTCACACTGTTCTCTCCTATATAGATAGATGAATTTGGAACTCTAAATCCAACATGGTTTGTAGTAGCACTTTGAAACTTGACAAATAAAGGAGTTATCTCTTTTGTCTCTATGATTTGTTTCTTCTTCAAGTAGCCCTAAGCAGAGACTGTTGAAAAGCACTTTCATTGAAAGGGGTTGCCAAGTTTCCAAGAAATTACGAGTTTCCGAAATACCAGCAAATATTTTTACCCACAATCTTGATGATACCTGGTGGTAATGATCAGAACTCAAGTCCCACTTGACTCACCAAATTTTGTTCTTCTAGGTTGAAGCTTTCGTTTACAGTAGCAGTTTATATTTGTAGGTTTCCCTCTGTTCTCTCCTATACAGATAGATGAATTTAGAACTCTAAGTCCAAATGGTTTCTAGTAGCTCTTTGAAAATTGACAAAATAAAGGAGTTCTCAGTTTTGTCTCTATGATTTGTTTCCTCTTCAAGTAGCCCTAAGCAGAGACTGTGGAATAGCACTTTGATTGAGAGGGTTGCCAAGTTTCAAGAAATAACGAGTTTCCGAAATACCAGCAAATATTTTTTCACCCAATCTGGATGATACGTGGTGGTAATGACAAGTACACAAATCCCACTTGGCTCACCAAATTTTGTTCTACCAGGTTGAAGCGTTCGTCTACAGTAGCAGTTTTTATATTTAGGTTTTTTTCTGTTCTCTCCTATATAGATGGATGAAATTGGAACCCTAAATCCAACATAGTTTGTAGTAGCTCTTTGAAGCTAGAAAAAAAAGTAGTTCTCACTTTTGTCTCTATGGTTTGTTTCCTCTTCAAGTAGCCCTAAGCAGAGACTGTGGAGAAGCAGTTTCACTGAAAGGGGTTGCCAAACTTCCAAGAAATTACGAGTTTCCGAAATACCAGCAAATATTTTTTCACCCAATCTGGATGATGCGTGATGGTAATGACAAGTACACAAATCCCACATGGCTCAACAAATTTTGTTCTTCTAGGTTGAAGCGTTCGTTTCAAGTAGCAGTTTTTATTTTTGGTTTCACTCTGTTGTCTCCTATATAGATAGATGAATTTGGAACTCTAAATCCAACATGGTTTGTAGTAGCTCTTTGAAACTTGACAAAAAAAAAGTAGTTCTCAGTTTTGTCTCTAGGATTTGATTCCTCTTCAAGTAGTCCTAAGCAGAGTCTGTGGAAAAGCACTTTCATTGAAAGGGGTTGCCACTCTTCTAAAAAATAACGATATTCCGAAATACCAGCAAATATTTTTTCACCCAATCTTGATGATACGTGGTGGTAATGACAAGTAAACAAATACCACATGGCTCACCAAATTTTGTTCTTCTAGGTTGAAGCATTCGTTTCAAGTTGCAGTTTATATTTTTAGATTTTCCTCTGTTCTGTCCTATAAAGATAGATGAATTTGGAACTCTAAATCCAACATGGATTGTAGTAGCTCTTTGAAACTTGACAAAATAAAGGAGTTCTCAGTTTTGTCTCTATGATTTGTTTCCTCTTCAAGTAGGCCTAGGCAGAGACTGTGGAAAAGCACTTTCATTGAGAGGGGTTGCCAAGCTTCTAAGAAATAACTAGTTTCCGAAATACCAGCAAATATTTTTTCACCCAATCTTGATGATACTTGGTGGTAATGATAAGGACACAAATCCCACTTGGTTCACCAAATTCTGTTCTTCTAGATTGAAGCGTTCATTTACAGCAGCTGTTTATATTTTTAGGTTTCCCTCTGTTCTCTCTTATATAGATAGATGAATTTGGAACTCTAAATCCAACATGGATTGTAGTAGCTCTTTGAAACTTGACAAAATAAAGTAGTTCTCAGTTTTGTCTCTATGATTTGTTTCCTCTTCAAGTAGCCCTAGGCACAGACTGTGGAAAAGCACGTCCATTGACAGGGGTTGCCAAGCTTCTAAGAAATGATGAGTTTCCGAAATACCAGCAAATATTTTATCACCCAATCTTGATGATACGTGGTGGTAATGACAAGTACACAAATCAAGCTTGGCTCACCAAATTTTGTTCTTCTACGTTGAAGCGTTCGTTTACAGTAGTAGTTTTTATTTTTAGGTTTCACTCTGTTCTCTCCTATATAGATAGATGAATTTGGAACTCTAAATACAACATGGTTTGTAGTAGCTATTTGAAACTTGGCAAAATATAGGAGTTCTCAGTTTTGTCACTATGCTTTGTTTCCTCTTCAAGTAGCCCTACTCACAGACTGTGGAAAAGCAGTTTCATTGAGAAGGGTTTCCAAGCTTCTAAGAAATAACTAGTTTCCGAAATACCAGCAAATATTTTTTCACCCAATCTTGATGACACTTGGTGGTAATGATCAGGACACAAATCGCAGTTGGCTCACCAAATTTTGTCTTCTAGGTTGAAACGTTCGTCTACAGTAGCAGTTTTTATATTTAGGTTTCCCTCTGTTCTCTCCAATATAGATAGATGAATTTGGAACTCTGAATCCAACATGGTTTGTAGTAGCTCTTTGAAACTTGACAAAATAAAGTAGTTCACAGTTTTGTGTCTATGGTTTGTTTCCTCTTAAGTAGCCCTAGGCACAGACTGTGGAAAAGCACTTTCATTGAGAGGGGTTGCCAAGCTTCTAAGAAATAACGAGTTACCGAAATACCAGCAAGTATTTTTTCACCCAATCTTGATGATACTTGGTGGTAATGATCACGACACAAATCCCACGTGGCTCACCAAATTCTGTTCTTCTAGGTTGAAGCGTTCGTCTACGGTAACAGTTTTTATATTTAGATTTTCCTCTGTTCTCTCCTATATAGATAGATGAATTTGGAACTCTAAATCCAACATGGTTTGTAGTAGCTCTTTGAAACTTGACAAATAAAGTAGTTCTCAGTTTTGTCTCTATGGTTGGTCTCTTCAAGTAGCCATAAACAGAGACTGTGGAAAAAGCACTTTCATTGAAAGGTGTTGCCAAGCTTCCAAGAAATTACGAGTTTCCGAAATACCGGCAAATATTTTTTCACCCAATGTTGATGATACTTGGTGGTAATGACAAGTACACAAAATCCCACTTGGCTCACCAAATTTTGTTCTTCTAGGTTGAAGCGTTCGTTTACAGTAGCAGTTTTTATTTTTAGGTTTCACACTGTTCTCTCCTATATAGATAGATGAATTTGGAACTCTAAATCCAACATGGTTTGTAGTAGCACTTTGAAACTTGACAAATTAAAGGAGTTATCTGTTTTGTCTCTATGATTTGTTTCTTCTTCAAGTAGCCCTAAGCAGAGACTGTTGAAAAGCACTTTCATTGAAAGGGGTTGCCAAGTTTCCAAGAAATTACGAGTTTCCGAAATACCAGCAAATATTTTTACCCACAATCTTGATGATACCTGGTGGTAATGATCAGAACTCAAGTCCCACTTGACTCACCAAATTTTGTTCTTCTAGGTTGAAGCTTTCGTTTACAGTAGCAGTTTATATTTGTAGGTTTCCCTCTGTTCTCCCTATACAGATAGATGAATTTAGAACTCTAAGTCCAAATGGTTTCTAGTAGCTCTTTGAAACGTGACAAAATAAATGAGTTCTCCGTTTTGTCTCTATGGTTTTTCTCCTCTTCAAGTAGCCCTAGGCACAGATTTTGAATAGCACTTTCATTGAGAGGGTTGCCAAGCTTCAAGAAATAACGAGTTTCCGAAATTCCAGCAAATATTTTTTCACCCAATCTGGATGATACGTGGTGGTAATGACAAGTACACAAATCCCACTTGGCTCACCAAATTTTGTTCTACCAGGTTGAAGCGTTCGTCTACAGTAGCAGTTTTTATATTTAGGGTTTTTTTCTGTTTCTCTCCTATATAGATGGATGAAATTGGAACGCTAAATCCAACATAGTTTGTAGTAGCTCTTTGAAGCTAGAAAAAAAAGTAGTTCTCACTTTTGTCTCTATGGTTTGTTTTCCTCTTCTAGTAGCCCTAAGCAGAGACTGTGGAGAAGCAGTTTCACTGAAGGGGTTGCCAAACTTCCAAGAAATTACGAGTTTCCGAAATACAGCAAATATTTTTTCACCCAATCTGGATGATGCGTGATGGTAATGACAAGTACACAAATCCCACATGGCTCAACAAATTTTGTTCTTCTAGGTTGAAGCGTTCGTTTCAAGTAGCAGTTTTTATTTTTGGTTTCACTCTGTTGTCTCCTATATAGATAGATGAATTTGGAACTCTAAATCCAACATGGTTTGTAGTAGCTCTTTGAAACATTGACAAAAAAAAAGTAGTTCTCAGTTTTGTCTCTAGGATTTGATTCCTCTTCAAGTAGTCCTAAGCAGAGTCTGTGGAAAAGCACTTTCATTGGAAAGGGGTTGCCAATCTTGCTAAAATAACGATATTCCGAAATACCAGCAAATATTTTTTCACCAATCTTGATGATGACGTGGTGGTAATGAAAGTAAACAAATACCACATGGCTCACCAAAATTTTGTTCTTCTAGTTGAAGCATTCGTTTCAAGTTCAGTTTATATTTTTAGGATTTTCCTCTGTTCTGTCCTATAAAGATAGATGAATTTGGAACTCTAAATCCAACATGGTTTGTAGTACCTCTTTGAAACTGACAAAAATAAAGGAGTTCTCAGATTTGTCTCTATGGTTTGTTTCCTCTTCAATTAGCCATAAGCAGAGACTGTGGAAAAGCACTTTCCATTGAAAGGGGTTGCCAAGCTCCCAAGAAATTATGAGTATCCGGAAATACCAGCAGCAATATATTTTTCACCCAATCTTGATGATACGTGGTGGTAATGACAAGTACATAAATCCCACTTGGCTCACCAAATATTTGTTCTTCTAGGGTTGAAGCGTTCTTTTTCAGTAGCAGTTTTATTTTGGTTTCACTCTGTTCTCTCCTATATAGTTAGATGAATTTGGAACTCTAAATCCAACTGGTTTGTAGTAGCTCTTTGAAACTTGACAAAAAAAAAGTAGTTCTCAGTTTTGTCTCTAGGATTGATTTCCTCTTCAAGTATCCTAAGCAGAGTCTGTGGAAAAGCAATTTCATTGAAAGGGGTTGCCAATCTTCTAAAAAATAACGATAATCCGAAATACCAGCAAATATTTTTTCACCCAATCTTGATGACTACGTGGTGGTAATGACAAGTAAACAAATACCACATGGCTCACCAAATTTGTTCTTCTAGGTTTGAAGCATTCGTTCAAGTTGCAGTTTATATTTTTAGATTTTCCTCTGTTCTGTCCTATAAAGATAGATGAATTTGGAACTCTAAATCCAACATGGATTGTAGTAGCTCTTTGAAACTTGACAAAATAAAGTAGTTCTCAGTTTTGTCTCTATGATTTGTTTCCTCTTCAAGTAGGCCTAGGCAGAGACTGTGGAAAAGCACTTTCATTGAGAGGGGTTGCCAAGCTTCTAAGAAATAACTAGTTCCGAAATAACAGCAAATATTTTTTCACCCAATCTTGATGATACTTGGTGGTAATGCATAAGGACACAAAATCCCACTTGGTTCACCAAATTCTGTTCTTCTAGATTGAAGCGTTCATTTACAGCAGCTGTTTATATTTTTAGGTTTCCCTCTGTTCTCTCTTATATAGATAGATGAATTGGAACTCTAAATCCAACATGGATTGTAGTAGCTCTTTGAAACTTGACAAAATAAAGTAGTCTCAGTTTTGTCTCTATGATTTGTTTCTCTTCAAGTAGCCCTAGGCACAGACTGTGGAAAAGCACTTCCATTGACAGGGGTTGCCAAGCTTCTAAGAAATGATGAGTTTCCGAAATACCAGCAAATATTTTTTACCCAATCTTGATGATACTTGGTGGTAATGATCTGTACACAATCCCACTTGACTCACCAAATTTTGTTCTTCTAGGTTGAAGCGTTCATTTACAGCAGCTGTTTATATTTTTAGGTTTCCCTCTGTTCTCTCTTATATAGATAAATGAATTTGGAACTCTAAATCCAACATGGTTTGTAGTAGCTCTTTGAAACTTGACAAAATAAAGGAATTCTCAGATTTGTCTCTATGGTTTGTTTCCTTCTTAAAGTAGCCCTAAGCAGAGACTGTGGAACAGCACTTTCATAGAAAGGGGTGCAAAGCTTCCAAGAAATTACCAGTTTCCGAAATACCAGCAAATATTTTTTCACCCAATCTTGATGACACCTGATGGTAATGATCGGTACACAAATCCCACTTGGCTCACAAATTTTCTTCTTCTATGTTGAAGCGTTCGTTTACAGTAGCAGTTTTATATTTTTAGGTTTCCCTCTGTTCTCTCCTATATAGATAGATGAATTTGGACTCTAAATCCAACATGGTTTCTAGTCGCTCTTTGAAACTTGACAAAATAAAGTAGTTCTCAGTTTTGACTCTATGCTTTGTTTTTTCTTCAAGTAGCCCTAAGCAGAGACTGTGGAAAGCACTTTCATTGAAAGGGGTTGCCAAGCTTCCAAGAAACAACGATATTCCGAAATACCAGCAAATATTTTTCACCCAAATCTTGATGATACGTGGTGGTAATGACAAGTACAAAAATACCACATGGCTCACCAATTTTTGTTCTTCTAGGTTTGGAAGCGTTCGTTTCAGTTGCAGTTTAATATTTTAGGTTTCCCCTCTGTTCTGTCCTATAAAGATAGATGAATTTGGAACTTTAAATCCAACATGGTTTGTAGTAGCTCTTTGAAACTTGACAAAATAAAGGAGTTCTCAGATTTGATTGTATGGTTTGTTTCCTCTTTCAAGTATCTCTAGGCACAGACTGTGGAAAAGCACTTTCATTGAAAAGGGTTTCCAAGCTACCAAGAAATAACCATATCCGAATACCAGCAAATATTTTCTCACCCTATCTTGATGATACGGGGTGGTAATGACAAGTACACTAATCCCACTTTGGCTCACCAAATTTTATTCTTCTAGGTTGAAGCGTTCGTCTACAGTAGTCGTTTTTATATTTAGGTTTCACTCTGTTCTCTTCTATATAGATAGATGAAATTGGAACTCTAAATCAACATGGTTTGTAGTAGCTCTTTGAAACGTGACAAAATAAGGAGGTCTCCGTTTTGTCTCTATGGTTTTTCTCCTCTTCAAGTAGCCTAGGCACAGACTTGGAGTAGCACTTTCATTGAGAGGGTTGCCAAG
>NW_027515902.1:0-40765 GCF_048772815.1 Callospermophilus lateralis
TTGCTGAGATTTCAGCAAACTAGTAGTTTTTTGGAAGCTTGGCAACCCCTTTCAAACGAAAGTGTTTTTCGCCAGTCTCTGCATGGGGTACTTCAAGAGGAAACAAACCATAGAGATAGAACTTAGAACTACTTCATTTGGTCAAGTTTCAAGGAGCTAGCACAAACCGAGTTTGATTTAGAATTCCAAACACATCTATCTATGTAGCAGAAAACAGAGTGAAACCTAAAAATTCAAAGTGTTACTGGAAACGAACGCTTGAACCTAGAAGAGTAAAAATTGGGCAGCCAAGTGGGCTTAGTGAACTGATCATTACCACCAAGTATCATCAAGATTTGGTGAAAAAATGTTTGCTGAGATTTCAGCAAACTAGTAGTTTTTTGGAAGCTTGGCAACCCCTTTCAAACGAAAGTGTTTTTCGCCAGTCTCTGCATGGGGTACTTCAAGAGGAAACAAACCATAGAGATAGAACTTAGTACTACTTCATTTTGTCAAGTTTCACGCAGCTAGCACAAACCGTGTTTGATTCAGAGTTTCAAACACATCTATCTATATAGCAGAAAACAGAGTGAAACCTAAAAATTCAAAGTGTTACTGGAAACGAACGCTTGAACCTAGAAGAGTGAAAGTTGGGCAGCCAAGTGGGATTAGTGAACTGATCATTACCACCAAGTATCATCAAGTTTTGGTGAAAAAATGTTTGCTGAGATTTCAGCAAACAAAACCATAGAGATAGAACTTAGAACTACTTTATTTGGTCAAGTTTCAAGGAGCTAGCACAAACCGTGTTTGATTTAGAATTCCAAACACATCTATCTATATAGCAGAACTGGCGAAAAACACTTTCGTTTGAAAGGGGTTGCCAAGCTTCCAAAAAAACTACTAGTTTGCTGAAATCTCAGCAAACATTTTTTCACCAAATCTTGATGATACTTGGTGGTAATGATCAGTTCACTAATCTCACTTGGCTGCCCAACTTTCACTCTTCTAGGTTCAAGCGTTCGTTTCCAGTAACACTTTGAATTTTTAGGTTTCACTCTGTTTTCTGCTACATAGATAGCTGTGTTTGGAATTCTAAATCAAACACTGTTTGTGCTAGCTCCTTGAAACTTGACCAAATGAAGTAGTTCTAAGTTCTATCTCTATGGTTTGTTTCCTCTTGAAGTACCCCATGCAGAGACTGGCGAAAAACACTTTCGTTTGAAAGGGGTTGCCAAGCGTCCAAAAAACTACTAGTTTGCTGAAATCTCAGCAAATATTTTTTCACCAAAACTTGATGATACTTGGTGGTAATGATCAGTTCACTAATCCCACTTGGCTGCCCAACTTTCTCTCTTCTAGGTTCAAGCGTTCGTTTCCAGTAACACTTTGAATTTTTAGGTTTCACTCTGTTTTCTGCTATATAGATAGATGTGTTTGAAACTCTGAATCAAACACGGTTTGTGCTAGCTCCTTGAAACTTGACAAAATGAAGTAGTTCTAAGTTCTATCTCTATGGTTTGTTTCCTCTTGAAGTACCCCATGCAGAACCTGGCGAAAAACACTTTCGTTTGAATGGGGTTGCCAAGCTTCCAAAAAACTACTAGTTTGCTGAAATCTCAGCAAACATTTTTTCACCAAATCTTGATGATACTTGGTGGTAATGATCAGTTCACTAATCTCACTTGGCTGCCCAACTTTCACTCTTCTAGGTTCAAGCGTTCGTTTTTAGTAACACTTTGAATTTTTAGGTTTCACTCTGTTTTCTGCTACATAGATAGCTGTGTTTGGAATTCTAAATCAAACACTGTGTGTGCTAGCTCCTTGAAACTTGACCAAATGAAGTAGTTCTAAGTTCTATCTCTATGGTTTGTTTCCTCTTGAAGTACCCCATGCAGAGACTGGCGAAAAACACTTTCGTTTGAAAGGGGTTGCCAAGCGTCCAAAAAACTACTAGTTTGCTGAAATCTCAGCAAACATTTTTTCACCAAAACTTGATGATACTTGGTGGTAATGATCAGTTCACTATTCCCACTTGGCTGCCCAACTTTCACTCTTCTCGGTTCAAGCGTTCGTTTCCAGTAACACTTTGAATTTTTAAGATTCACTCTGTTTTCTGCTATATAGATAGATGTGTTTGAAACTCTGAATCAAACACGGTTTGTGCTAGCTGCGTGAAACTTGACAAAATGAAGTAGTTCTAAGTTCTATCTCTATGGTTTGTTTCCTCTTGAAGTACCCCATGCAGAGACTGGCGAAAAACACTTTCGTTTAAAAGGGGTTGCCAAGCGTCCAAAAAACTACTAGTTTGCTGAAATCTCAGCAAACATTTTTTCACCAAAACTTGATGACACTTGGTGGTAATGATCAGTTCACTAATCCCACTTGGCTGCCCAACTTTCACTCTTCTAGGTTCAAGCGTTCGTTTCCAGTAACACTTTGAATTTTTAGGTTTCACTCTGTTTTCTGCTATATAGATAGATGTGTTTGAAACTCTGAATCAAACACGGTTTGTGCTAGCTGCGTGAAACTTGACAAAATGAAGTAGTTCTAAGTTCTATCTCTATGGTTTGTTTCCTCTTGAAGTACCCCATGCAGAGACTGGCGAAAAACACTTTCGTTTGAAAGGGGTTGCCAAGCTTCCAAGAAACTACTAGTTTGCTGAAATCTCAGCAAAACTTTTTTCACCAAATCTTAATGATACTTGGTGGTAATGATCAGTTCACTAATCCCACTTGGCTACCCAATTTTTATTCTTCTAGGTTGAAGCATTCGTTTCCAGTAACAGTTTGAAGTTTTAGGTTTCACTCTGTTTTCTCCTACATAGATAGATGTGTTTGGAATTCTAAATCAAACACGGTTTGTGCTAGCTCCTTGAAACTTGACCAAATGAAGTAGTTCTAAGTTCTATCTCTATGGTTTGTTTCCTCTTGAAGTACCCCATGCAGAGACTGGCGAAAAACACTTTCGTTTGAAAGGGGTTGCCAAGCTTCCTAAAAACTACTAGTTTGCTGAAATCTCAGCAAACATTTTTTCACCAAATCTTGATGATAATTGGTGGTAATGATCAGTTCACTAAGCCCACTTGGCTGCCCAATTTTTACTCTTCTAGGTTCAAGCGTTCGTTTCCAGTAACACTTTGAATTTTTAGTTTTCACTCTGTTTTCTGCTATATAGATAGATGTGTTTAAATCTCTAAATCAAACACGGTTTGTGCTAGCTCCTGGAAACTTGACCAAATGAAGTAGTTCTAAGTTCTATCTCTATGGTTTGTTTCCTATTGAATTACCCATGCAGAGACTGGCGAAAAACACTTTCGTTTGAAAGGGGTTGCCAAGCTTCCAAAAAAATACTAGTTTGCTGAAATCTCAGCAAACATTTTTTCACCAAATCTTGATGATACTTGGTGGTAATGATCAGTTCACTAATCTCACTTGGCTGCCCAACTTTCACTCTTCTAGGTTCAAGCGTTCGTTTCCAGTAACACTTTGAATTTTTAGGTTTCACTCTGTTTTCTGCTACATAGATAGCTGTGTTTGGAATTCTAAATCAAACACTGTTTGTGCTAGCTCCTTGAAACTTGACCAAATGAAGTAGTTCTAAGTTCTATCTCTATGGTTTGTTTCCTCTTGAAGTACCCCATGCAGAGACTGGCGAAAAACACTTTCGTTTGAAAGGGGTTGCCAAGCGTCCAAAAAACTACTAGTTTGCTGAAATCTCAGCAAATATTTTTTCACCAAAACTTGATGATACTTGGTGGTAATGATCAGTTCACTAATCCCACTTGGCTGCCCAACTTTCTCTCTTCTAGGTTCAAGCGTTCGTTTCCAGTAACACTTTGAATTTTTAGGTTTCACTCTGTTTTCTGCTATATAGATAGATGTGTTTGAAACTCTGAATCAAACACGGTTTGTGCTAGCTTCTTGAAACTTGACAAAATGAAGTAGTTCTAAGTTCTATCTCTATGGTTTGTTTCCTCTTGAAGTACCCCATGCAGAAACTGGCGAAAAACACTTTCGTTTGAATGGGGTTGCCAAGCTTCCAAAAAACTACTAGTTTTCTGAAATCTCAGCAAACATTTTTTCACCAAATCTTGATGATACTTGGTGGTAATGATCAGTTCACTAATCTCACTTGGCTGCCCAACTTTCACTCTTCTAGGTTCAAGCGTTCGTTTCCAGTAACACTTTGAATTTTTAGGTTTCACTCTGTTTTCTGCTACATAGATAGCTGTGTTTGGAATTCTAAATCAAACACTGTTTGTGCTAGCTCCTTGAAACTTGACCAAATGAAGTAGTTCTAAGTTCTATCTCTATGGTTTGTTTCCTCTTGAAGTACCCCATGCAGAGACTGGCGAAAAACACTTTCGTTTGAAAGGGGTTGCCAAGCTTCCAAAAAACTACTAGTTTGCTGAAATCTCAGCAAACATTTTTTCACCAAAACTTGATGATACTTGGTGGTAATGATCAGTTCACTATTCCCACTTGGCTGCCCAACTTTCACTCTTCTAGGTTCAAGCGTTCGTTTCCAGTAACACTTTGAATTTTTAAGTTTCACTCTGTTTTCTGCTATATAGATAGATGTGTTTGAAACTCTGAATCAAACACGGTTTGTGCTAGCTGCGTGAAACTTGACAAAATGAAGTAGTTCTAAGTTCTATCTCTATGGATTGTTTCCTCTTGAAGTACCCCATGCAGAGACTGGCGAAAAACACTTTCGTTTGAAAGGGGTTGCCAAGCGTCCAAAAAACTACTAGTTTGCTGAAATCTCAGCAAACATTTTTTTCACCAAAACTTGATGATACTTGGTGGTAATGATCAGTTCACTAATCCCACTTGGCTGCCCAACTTTCACTCTTCTAGGTTCAAGCGTTCGTTTCCAGTAACACTTTGAATTTTTAGGTTTCACTCTGTTTTCTGCTATATAGATAGATGTGTTTGAAACTCTGAATCAAACACGGTTTGTGCTAGCTGCGTGAAACTTGACAAAATGAAGTAGTTTTAAGTTCTATCTCTATGGTTTGTTTCCTCTTGAAGTGCCCCATGCAGAGACTGGCGAAAAACACTTTCGTTTGAAAGGGGTTGCCAAGCTTCCAAAAAACTACTAGTTTGCTGAAATCTCAGCAAACATTTTTTCACCAAATCTTGATGATACTTGGTGGTAATGATCAGTTCACTAATCCCACTTGGCTGCCCAACTTTCACTCTTCTAGGTTCAAGCGTTCGTTTCCAGTAACACTTTGAATTTTTAGGTTTCACTCTGTTTTCTGCTATATAGATAGATGTGTTTGGAAATCTAAATCAAACACGGTTTGTGCTAGCTCCTTGAAACTTGACCAAATGAAGTAGTTCTAAGTTCTATCTCTATGGTTTGTTTCCTCTTGAAGTACCCCATGCAGAGACTGGCGAAAAACACTTTCGTTTGAAAGGGGTTGCCAAGCTTCCAAAAAACTACTAGTTTGCTGAAACCTCAGCAAACATTTTTTCACCAAAACTTGATGATACTTGGTGGTAATGATCAGTTCACTAATCCCACTTGGCTGCCCATCTTTCACTCTTCTCGGTTCAAGCATTCGTTTCCAGTAACACTTTGAATTTTTAGGTTTCACTCTGTTTTCTGCTATATAGATAGATGTGTTTGGAATTCTAAATCAAACACAGTTTGTGCTAGCTCCTTGAAACTTGACCAAATGAAGTAGTTCTAAGTTCTATCTCTATGGTTTGTTTCCTCTTGAAGTACCCCATGCAGAGACTGGCGAAAAACACTTTCGTTTGAAAGGGGTTGCCCAGCGTCCAAAAAACTACTAGTTTGCTGAAATCTCAGCAAACATTTTTTCACCAAAACTTGATGACACTTGGTGGTAATGATCAGTTCACTAATCCCACTTGGCTGCCCAACTTTCACTCTTCTAGGTTCAAGCGTTCGTTTCCAGTAACACTTTGAATTTTTAGGTTTCACTCTGTTTTCTGCTATATAGATAGATGTGTTTGAAACTCTGAATCAAACACGGTTTGTGCTAGCTGCGTGAAACTTGACAAAATGAAGTAGTTCTAAGTTCTATCTCTATGGTTTGTTTCCTCTTGAAGTACCCCATGCAGAGACTGGCGAAAAACACTTTCGTTTGAAAGGGGTTGCCAAGCTTCCAAGAAACTACTAGTTTGCTGAAATCTCAGCAAAACTTTTTTCACCAAATCTTAATGATACTTGGTGGTAATGATCAGTTCACTAATCCCACTTGGCTACCCAATTTTTATTCTTCTAGGTTGAAGCATTCGTTTCCAGTAACAGTTTGAAGTTTTAGGTTTCACTCTGTTTTCTCCTACATAGATAGATGTGTTTGGAATTCTAAATCAAACACGGTTTGTGCTAGCTCCTTGAAACTTGACCAAATGAAGTAGTTCTAAGTTCTATCTCTATGGTTTGTTTCCTCTTGAAGTACCCCATGCAGAGACTGGCGAAAAACACTTTCGTTTGAAAGGGGTTGCCAAGCTTCCTAAAAACTACTAGTTTGCTGAAATCTCAGCAAACATTTTTTCACCAAATCTTGATGATAATTGGTGGTAATGATCAGTTCACTAAGCCCACTTGGCTGCCCAATTTTTACTCTTCTAGGTTCAAGCGTTCGTTTCCAGTAACACTTTGAATTTTTAGTTTTCACTCTGTTTTCTGCTATATAGATAGATGTGTTTAAATCTCTAAATCAAACACGGTTTGTGCTAGCTCCTGGAAACTTGACCAAATGAAGTAGTTCTAAGTTCTATCTCTATGGTTTGTTTCCTATTGAATTACCCATGCAGAGACTGGCGAAAAACACTTTCGTTTGAAAGGGGTTGCCAAGCTTCCAAAAAAATACTAGTTTGCTGAAATCTCAGCAAACATTTTTTCACCAAATCTTGATGATACTTGGTGGTAATGATCAGTTCACTAATCTCACTTGGCTGCCCAACTTTCACTCTTCTAGGTTCAAGCGTTCGTTTCCAGTAACACTTTGAATTTTTAGGTTTCACTCTGTTTTCTGCTACATAGATAGCTGTGTTTGGAATTCTAAATCAAACACTGTTTGTGCTAGCTCCTTGAAACTTGACCAAATGAAGTAGTTCTAAGTTCTATCTCTATGGTTTGTTTCCTCTTGAAGTACCCCATGCAGAGACTGGCGAAAAACACTTTCGTTTGAAAGGGGTTGCCAAGCGTCCAAAAAACTACTAGTTTGCTGAAATCTCAGCAAATATTTTTTCACCAAAACTTGATGATACTTGGTGGTAATGATCAGTTCACTAATCCCACTTGGCTGCCCAACTTTCTCTCTTCTAGGTTCAAGCGTTCGTTTCCAGTAACACTTTGAATTTTTAGGTTTCACTCTGTTTTCTGCTATATAGATAGATGTGTTTGAAACTCTGAATCAAACACGGTTTGTGCTAGCTTCTTGAAACTTGACAAAATGAAGTAGTTCTAAGTTCTATCTCTATGGTTTGTTTCCTCTTGAAGTACCCCATGCAGAAACTGGCGAAAAACACTTTCGTTTGAATGGGGTTGCCAAGCTTCCAAAAAACTACTAGTTTTCTGAAATCTCAGCAAACATTTTTTCACCAAATCTTGATGATACTTGGTGGTAATGATCAGTTCACTAATCTCACTTGGCTGCCCAACTTTCACTCTTCTAGGTTCAAGCGTTCGTTTCCAGTAACACTTTGAATTTTTAGGTTTCACTCTGTTTTCTGCTACATAGATAGCTGTGTTTGGAATTCTAAATCAAACACTGTTTGTGCTAGCTCCTTGAAACTTGACCAAATGAAGTAGTTCTAAGTTCTATCTCTATGGTTTGTTTCCTCTTGAAGTACCCCATGCAGAGACTGGCGAAAAACACTTTCGTTTGAAAGGGGTTGCCAAGCTTCCAAAAAACTACTAGTTTGCTGAAATCTCAGCAAACATTTTTTCACCAAAACTTGATGATACTTGGTGGTAATGATCAGTTCACTATTCCCACTTGGCTGCCCAACTTTCACTCTTCTAGGTTCAAGCGTTCGTTTCCAGTAACACTTTGAATTTTTAAGTTTCACTCTGTTTTCTGCTATATAGATAGATGTGTTTGAAACTCTGAATCAAACACGGTTTGTGCTAGCTGCGTGAAACTTGACAAAATGAAGTAGTTCTAAGTTCTATCTCTATGGATTGTTTCCTCTTGAAGTACCCCATGCAGAGACTGGCGAAAAACACTTTCGTTTGAAAGGGGTTGCCAAGCGTCCAAAAAACTACTAGTTTGCTGAAATCTCAGCAAACATTTTTTCACCAAAACTTGATGATACTTGGTGGTAATGATCAGTTCACTAATCCCACTTGGCTGCCCAACTTTCACTCTTCTAGGTTCAAGCGTTCGTTTCCAGTAACACTTTGAATTTTTAGGTTTCACTCTGTTTTCTGCTATATAGATAGATGTGTTTGAAACTCTGAATCAAACACGGTTTGTGCTAGCTGCGTGAAACTTGACAAAATGAAGTAGTTTTAAGTTCTATCTCTATGGTTTGTTTCCTCTTGAAGTGCCCCATGCAGAGACTGGCGAAAAACACTTTCGTTTGAAAAGGGTTGCCAAGCTTCCAAAAAACTACTAGTTTGCTGAAATCTCAGCAAACATTTTTTCACCAAATCTTGATGATACTTGGTGGTAATGATCAGTTCACTAATCCCACATGGCTCCCCAACTTTCACTCTTCTAGGTTCAAGCGTTCGTTTCCAGTAACACTTTGAATTTTTAGGTTTCACTCTGTTTTCTGCTATATAGATAGATGTGTTTGGAAATCTAAATCAAACACGGTTTGTGCTAGCTCCTTGAAACTTGACCAAATGAAGTAGTTCTAAGTTCTATCTCTATGGTTTGTTTCCTCTTGAAGTACCCCATGCAGAGACTGGCGAAAAACACTTTCGTTTGAAAGGGGTTGCCAAGCTTCCAAAAAACTACTAGTTTGCTGAAATCTCAGCAAACATTTTTTCACCAAAACTTGATGACACTTGGTGGTAATGATCAGTTCACTAATACCACTTGGCTGCCCAACTTTCACTCTTCTAGTTTCAAGCGTTCGTTTCCAGTAACACTTTGAATTTTTAGGTTTCACTCTGTTTTCTGCTATATAGATAGATGTGTTTGAAACTCTGAATCAAACACGGTTTGTGCTAGCTGCGTGAAACTTGACAAAATGAAGTAGTTCTAAGTTCTATCTCTATGGTTTGTTTCCTCTTGAAGTACCCCATGCAGAGACTGGCGAAAAACACTTTCGTTTGAAAGGGGTTGCCAAGCTTCCAAGAAACTACTAGTTTGCTGAAATCTCAGCAAAACTTTTTTCACCAAATCTTAATGATACTTGGTGGTAATGATCAGTTCACTAATCCCACTTGGCTACCCAATTTTTATTCTTCTAGGTTGAAGCATTCGTTTCCAGTAACAGTTTGAAGTTTTAGGTTTCACTCTGTTTTCTCCTACATAGATAGATGTGTTTGGAATTCTAAATCAAACACGGTTTGTGCTAGCTCCTTGAAACTTGACCAAATGAAGTAGTTCTAAGTTCTATCTCTATGGTTTGTTTCCTCTTGAAGTACCCCATGCAGAGACTGGCGAAAAACACTTTCGTTTGAAAGGGGTTGCCAAGCTTCCTAAAAACTACTAGTTTGCTGAAATCTCAGCAAACATTTTTTCACCAAATCTTGATGATAATTGGTGGTAATGATCAGTTCACTAAGCCCACTTGGCTGCCCAATTTTTACTCTTCTTGGTTCAAGCATTCGTTTCCAGTAACACTTTGAATTTTTAGTTTTCACTCTGTTTTCTGCTATATAGATAGATGTGTTTAAATCTCTAAATCAAACACGGTTTGTGCTAGCTCTTGGAAACTTGACCAAATGAAGTAGTTCTATGTTCTATCTCTATGGTTTGTTTCCTATTGAATTACCCATGCAGAGACTGGCGAAAAACACTTTCGTTTGAAAGGGGTTGCCAAGCTTCCAAAAAAACTACTAGTTTGCTGAAATCTCAGCAAACATTTTTTCACCAAATCTTGATGATACTTGGTGGTAATGATCAGTTCACTAATCTCACTTGGCTGCCCAACTTTCACTCTTCTAGGTTCAAGCGTTCGTTTCCAGTAACACTTTGAATTTTTAGGTTTCACTCTGTTTTCTGCTACATAGATAGCTGTGTTTGGAATTCTAAATCAAACACTGTTTGTGCTAGCTCCTTGAAACTTGACCAAATGAAGTAGTTCTAAGTTCTATCTCTATGGTTTGTATCCTCTTGAAGTACCCCATGCAGAGACTGGCGAAAAACACTTTCGTTTGAAAGGGGTTGCCAAGCGTCCAAAAAACTACTACTTTGCTGAAATGTCAGCAAATATTTTTTCACCAAAACTTGATGATACTTGGTGGTAATGATCAGTTCACTAATCCCACTTGGCTGCCCAACTTTCTCTCTTCTAGGTTCAAGCGTTCGTTTCCAGTAACACTTTGAATTTTTAGGTTTCACTCTGTTTTCTGCTATATAGATAGATGTGTTTGAAACTCTGAATCAAACACGGTTTGTGCTAGCTCCTTGAAACTTGACAAAATGAAGTAGTTCTAAGTTCTATCTCTATGGTTTGTTTCCTCTTGAAGTACCCCATGCAGAAACTGGCGAAAAACACTTTCGTTTGAATGGGGTTGCCAAGCTTCCAAAAAACTACTAGTTTTCTGAAATCTCAGCAAACATTTTTTCACCAAATCTTGATGATACTTGGTGGTAATGATCAGTTCACTAATCTCACTTGGCTGCCCAACTTTCACTCTTCTAGGTTCAAGCGTTCGTTTCCAGTAACACTTTGAATTTTTAGGTTTCACTCTGTTTTCTGCTACATAGATAGCTGTGTTTGGAATTCTAAATCAAACACTGTTTGTGCTAGCTCCTTGAAACTTGACCAAATGAAGTAGTTCTAAGTTCTATCTCTATGGTTTGTTTCCTCTTGAAGTACCCCATGCAGAGACTGGCGAAAAACACTTTCGTTTGAAAGGGGTTGCCAAGCTTCCAAAAAACTACTAGTTTGCTGAAATCTCAGCAAACATTTTTTCACCAAAACTTGATGATACTTGGTGGTAATGATCAGTTCACTATTCCCACTTGGCTGCCCAACTTTCACTCTTCTAGGTTCAAGCGTTCGTTTCCAGTAACACTTTGAATTTTTAAGTTTCACTCTGTTTTCTGCTATATAGATAGATGTGTTTGAAACTCTGAATCAAACACGGTTTGTGCTAGCTGCGTGAAACTTGACAAAATGAAGTAGTTCTAAGTTCTATCTCTATGGTTTGTTTCCTCTTGAAGTACCCCATGCAGAGACTGGCGAAAAACACTTTCGTTTGAAAGGGGTTGCCAAGCGTCCAAAAAACTACTAGTTTGCTGAAATCTCAGCAAACATTTTTTCACCAAAACTTGATGATACTTGGTGGTAATGATCAGTTCACTAATCCCACTTGGCTGCCCAACTTTCACTCTTCTAGGTTCAAGCGTTCGTTTCCAGTAACACTTTGAATTTTTAGGTTTCACTCTGTTTTCTGCTATATAGATAGATGTGTTTGAAACTCTGAATCAAACACGGTTTGTGCTAGCTCCTTGAAACTTGACCAAATGAAGTAGTTCTAAGTTCTATCTCTATGGTTTGTTTCCTCTTGAAGTACCCCATGCAGAGACTGGCGAAAAACACTTTCGTTTGAAAGGGGTTGCCCAGCGTCCAAAAAACTACTAGTTTGCTGAAATCTCAGCAAACATTTTTTCACCAAAACTTGATGACACTTGGTGGTAATGATCAGTTCACTAATCCCACTTGGCTGCCCAACTTTCACTCTTCTAGGTTCAAGCGTTCGTTTCCAGTAACACTTTGAATTTTTAGGTTTCACTCTGTTTTCTGCTATATAGATAGATGTGTTTGAAACTCTGAATCAAACACGGTTTGTGCTAGCTGCGTGAAACTTGACAAAATGAAGTAGTTCTAAGTTCTATCTCTATGGTTTGTTTCCTCTTGAAGTACCCATGCAGAGACTGGCGAAAACACTTTCTTTTGAAAGGGGTTGCCAAGCTTCCAAAAAACTACTAGTTTGCTGAAATCTCAGCAAACATTTTTTCACCAAATCTTGATGATACTTGGTGGTAATGATCAGTTCACTAAGCCCCCTTGGCTGCCCAATTTTTACTCTTCTAGGTTCAAGCGTTCGTTTCCAGTAACACTTTCAATTTTTAGGTTTCACTCTGTTTTCTGCTATATAGATAGATGTGTTTGAATCTCTAAGTGAAACACGGTTTGTGCTAGCTCCTGGAAACTTGACCAAATGAAGTAGTTCTAAGTTCTATCTCTATGGTTTGTTTCCTCTTGAAGTACCCCATGCAGAGACTGGCGAAAAACACTTTCGTTTGAAAGGGGTTGCCAAGCTTCCAAAAAACTACTAGTTTGCTGAAATCTCAGCAAACATTTTTTCACCAAATCTTGATGATACTTGGTGGTAATGATCAGTTCACTAAGCCCACTTGGCTGCCCAATTTTTACTCTTCTAGATTCAAGCGTTCGTTTCCAGTAACACTTTGAATTTTTAGGTTTCACTCTGTTTTCTGCTATATAGATAGATGTGTTTGGAATTCTAAATCAAACACGGTTTGTGCTAGCTCCTTGAAACTTGACCAAATGAAGTACTTCTAAGTTCTATCTCTATGGTTTGTTTCCTCTTGAAGTACCCCATGCAGAGACTGGCGAAAAACACTTTCGTTTGAAAGGGGTTGCCAAGGTTCCAAAAAACTACTAGTTTTCTGAAATCTCAGCAAACATTTTTTCACCAAATCTTGATGATACTTGGTGGTAATGATCAGTTCACTAAGCCCACTTGGCTGCCCAATTTTTACTCTTCTAGATTCAAGCGTTCGTTTCCAGTAACACTTTGAATTTTTAGGTTTCACTCTGTTTTCTGCTATATAGATAGATGTGTTTGAAACTCTAAATCAAACACGGTTTGTGCTAGCTCCTTGAAACTTGACCAAATGAAGTAGTTCTATTTTCCATCTCTATGGTTTGTTTCCTCTTGAAGTACACCATGCAGAGACTGGCGAAAAACACTTTCGTTTGAAAGAAGTGGCCAAGCTTCCAAAAAACTACTAGTTTGCTGAAATCTCAGAAAAACTTTTTTCACCAAATCTTAATGATACTTGGTGGTAATGATCAGTTCACTAATCCCACTTGGCTACCCAATTTTTATTCTTCTAGGTTGAAGCATTCGTTTCCAGTAACAGTTTGAAGTTATAGGTTTCAGTCTGTTTTCTCCTACATAGATAGATGTGTTTGGAATTCTAAATCAAACACGGTTTGTGCTAGCTCCTTGAAACTTGACCAAATGAAGTAGTTCTAAGTTCTGTCTCTATGGTTTGTTTCCTCTTGAAGTACCCCGTGCAGAGACTGGCGAAAAACACTTTCGTTTGAAAGGGGTTGCCAAACGTCCAAAAAACTACTAGTTTGCTGAAATCTCAGCAAACATTTTTTCACCAAAACTTGATGATACTTGGTGGTAATGATCAGTTCACTAATCCCACTTGGCTGCCCAACTTTCACTCTTCTAGGTTCAAGCGTTCGTTTCCAGTAACACTTTGAATTTTTAGGTTTCACTCTGTTTTCTGCTATATAGATAGATGTGTTTGAAACTCTGAATCAAACACGGTTTGTGCTAGCTGCGTGAAACTTGACAAAATGAAGTAGTTTTAAGTTCTATCTCTATGGTTTGTTTCCTCTTGAAGTGCCCCATGCAGAGACTGGCGAAAAACACTTTCGTTTGAAAGGGGTTGCCAAGCTTCCAAAAAACTACTAGTTTGCTGAAATCTCAGCAAACATTTTTTCACCAAATCTTGATGATACTTGGTGGTAATGATCAGTTCACTAATCCCACATGGCTGCCCAACTTTCACTCTTCTAGGTTCAAGCGTTCGTTTCCAGTAACACTTTGAATTTTTAGGTTTCACTCTGTTTTCTGCTATATAGATAGATGTGTTTGGAAATCTAAATCAAACACGGTTTGTGCTAGCTCCTTGAAACTTGACCAAATGAAGTAGTTCTAAGTTCTATCTCTATGGTTTGTTTCCTCTTGAAGTACCCCATGCAGAGACTGGCGAAAAACACTTTCGTTTGAAAGGGGTTGCCAAGCTTCCAAAAAACTACTAGTTTGCTGAAATCTCAGCAAACATTTTTTCACCAAAACTTGATGACACTTGGTGGTAATGATCAGTTCACTAATACCACTTGGCTGCCCAACTTTCACTCTTCTAGGTTCAAGCGTTCGTTTCCAGTAACACTTTGAATTTTTAGGTTTCACTCTGTTTTCTGCTATATAGATAGATGTGTTTGAAACTCTGAATCAAACACGGTTTGTGCTAGCTGCGTGAAACTTGACAAAATGAAGTAGTTCTAAGTTCTATCTCTATGGTTTGTTTCCTCTTGAAGTACCCCATGCAGAGACTGGCGAAAAACACTTTCGTTTGAAAGGGGTTGCCAAGCTTCCAAGAAACTACTAGTTTGCTGAAATCTCAGCAAAACTTTTTTCACCAAATCTTAATGATACTTGGTGGTAATGATCAGTTCACTAATCCCACTTGGCTACCCAATTTTTATTCTTCTAGGTTGAAGCATTCGTTTCCAGTAACAGTTTGAAGTTTTAGGTTTCACTCTGTTTTCTCCTACATAGATAGATGTGTTTGGAATTCTAAATCAAACACGGTTTGTGCTAGCTCCTTGAAACTTGACCAAATGAAGTAGTTCTAAGTTCTATCTCTATGGTTTGTTTCCTCTTGAAGTACCCCATGCAGAGACTGGCGAAAAACACTTTCGTTTGAAAGGGGTTGCCAAGCTTCCTAAAAACTACTAGTTTGCTGAAATCTCAGCAAACATTTTTTCACCAAATCTTGATGATAATTGGTGGTAATGATCAGTTCACTAAGCCCACTTGGCTGCCCAATTTTTACTCTTCTAGGTTCAAGCATTCGTTTCCAGTAACACTTTGAATTTTTAGTTTTCACTCTGTTTTCTGCTATATAGATAGATGTGTTTAAATCTCTAAATCAAACACGGTTTGTGCTAGCTCTTGGAAACTTGACCAAATGAAGTAGTTCTATTTTCTATCTCTATGGTTTGTTTCCTATTGAATTACCCATGCAGAGACTGGCGAAAAACACTTTCGTTTGAAAGGGGTTGCCAAGCTTCCAAAAAAACTACTAGTTTGCTGAAATCTCAGCAAACATTTTTTCACCAAATCTTGATGATACTTGGTGGTAATGATCAGTTCACTAATCTCACTTGGCTGCCCAACTTTCACTCTTCTAGGTTCAAGCGTTCGTTTCCAGTAACACTTTGAATTTTTAGGTTTCACTCTGTTTTCTGCTACATAGATAGCTGTGTTTGGAATTCTAAATCAAACACTGTTTGTGCTAGCTCCTTGAAACTTGACCAAATGAAGTAGTTCTAAGTTCTATCTCTATGGTTTGTATCCTCTTGAAGTACCCCATGCAGAGACTGGCGAAAAACACTTTCGTTTGAAAGGGGTTGCCAAGCGTCCAAAAAACTACTAGTTTGCTGAAATGTCAGCAAATATTTTTTCACCAAAACTTGATGATACTTGGTGGTAATGATCAGTTCACTAATCCCACTTGGCTGCCCAAATTTCTCTCTTCTAGGTTCAAGCGTTCGTTTCCAGTAACACTTTGAATTTTTAGGTTTCACTCTGTTTTCTGCTATATAGATAGATGTGTTTGAAACTCTGAATCAAACACGGTTTGTGCTAGCTCCTTGAAACTTGACAAAATGAAGTAGTTCTAAGTTCTATCTCTATGGTTTGTTTCCTCTTGAAGTACCCCATGCAGAAACTGGCGAAAAACACTTTCGTTTGAATGGGGTTGCCAAGCTTCCAAAAAACTACTAGTTTTCTGAAATCTCAGCAAACATTTTTTCACCAAATCTTGATGATACTTGGTGGTAATGATCAGTTCACTAATCTCACTTGGCTGCCCAACTTTCACTCTTCTAGGTTCAAGCGTTCGTTTCCAGTAACACTTTGAATTTTTAGGTTTCACTCTGTTTTCTGCTACATAGATAGCTGTGTTTGGAATTCTAAATCAAACACTGTTTGTGCTAGCTCCTTGAAACTTGACCAAATGAAGTAGTTCTAAGTTCTATCTCTATGGTTTGTTTCCTCTTGAAGTACCCCATGCAGAGACTGGCGAAAAACACTTTCGTTTGAAAGGGGTTGCCAAGCTTCCAAAAAACTACTAGTTTGCTGAAATCTCAGCAAACATTTTTTCACCAAAACTTGATGATACTTGGTGGTAATGATCAGTTCACTATTCCCACTTGGCTGCCCAACTTTCACTCTTCTAGGTTCAAGCGTTCGTTTCCAGTAACACTTTGAATTTTTAAGTTTCACTCTGTTTTCTGCTATATAGATAGATGTGTTTGAAACTCTGAATCAAACACGGTTTGTGCTAGCTGCGTGAAACTTGACAAAATGAAGTAGTTCTAAGTTCTATCTCTATGGTTTGTTTCCTCTTGAAGTACCCCATGCAGAGACTGGCGAAAAACACTTTCGTTTGAAAGGGGTTGCCAAGCGTCCAAAAAACTACTAGTTTGCTGAAATCTCAGCAAACATTTTTTCACCAAAACTTGATGATACTTGGTGGTAATGATCAGTTCACTAATCCCACTTGGCTGCCCAACTTTCACTCTTCTAGGTTCAAGCGTTCGTTTCCAGTAACACTTTGAATTTTTAGGTTTCACTCTGTTTTCTGCTATATAGATAGATGTGTTTGAAACTCTGAATCAAACACGGTTTGTGCTAGCTCCTTGAAACTTGACCAAATGAAGTAGTTCTAAGTTCTATCTCTATGGTTTGTTTCCTCTTGAAGTACCCCATGCAGAGACTGGCGAAAAACACTTTCGTTTGAAAGGGGTTGCCCAGCGTCCAAAAAACTACTAGTTTGCTGAAATCTCAGCAAACATTTTTTCACCAAAACTTGATGACACTTGGTGGTAATGATCAGTTCACTAATCCCACTTGGCTGCCCAACTTTCACTCTTCTAGGTTCAAGCGTTCGTTTCCAGTAACACTTTGAATTTTTAGGTTTCACTCTGTTTTCTGCTGTATAGATAGATGTGTTTGAAACTCTGAATCAAACACGGTTTGTGCTAGCTGCGTGAAACTTGACAAAATGAAGTAGTTCTAAGTTCTATCTCTATTGTTTGTTTCCTCTTGAAGTACCCCATGCAGAGACTGGCGAAAAACACTTTCGTTTGAAAGGGGTTGCCAAGCTTCCAAAAAACTACTAGTTTGCTGAAATCTCAGCAAACATTTTTTCACCAAATCTTGATGATACTTGGTGGTAATGATCAGTTCACTAAGCCCCCTTGGCTGCCCAATTTTTACTCTTCTAGGTTCAAGCGTTCGTTTCCAGTAACACTTTCAATTTTTAGGTTTCACTCTGTTTTCTGCTATATAGATAGATGTGTTTGAATCTCTAAGTGAAACACGGTTTGTGCTAGCTCCTGGAAACTTGACCAAATGAAGTAGTTCTAAGTTCTATCTCTATGGTTTGTTTCCTCTTGAAGTACCCCATGCAGAGACTGGCGAAAAACACTTTCGTTTGAAAGGGGTTGCCAAGCTTCCAAAAAACTACTAGTTTGCTGAAATCTCAGCAAACATTTTTTCACCAAATCTTGATGATACTTGGTGGTAATGATCAGTTCACTAAGCCCACTTGGCTGCCCAATTTTTACTCTTCTAGATTCAAGCGTTCGTTTCCAGTAACACTTTGAATTTTTAGGTTTCACTCTGTTTTCTGCTATATAGATAGATGTGTTTGGAATTCTAAATCAAACACGGTTTGTGCTAGCTCCTTGAAACTTGACCAAATGAAGTACTTCTAAGTTCTATCTCTATGGTTTGTTTCCTCTTGAAGTACCCCATGCAGAGACTGGCGAAAAACACTTTCGTTTGAAAGGGGTTGCCAAGGTTCCAAAAAACTACTAGTTTGCTGAAATCTCAGCAAACATTTTTTCACCAAATCTTGATGATACTTGGTGGTAATGATCAGTTCACTAAGCCCACTTGGCTGCCCAATTTTTACTCTTCTAGATTCAAGCGTTCGTTTCCAGTAACACTTTGAATTTTTAGGTTTCACTCTGTTTTCTGCTATATAGATAGATGTGTTTGAAACTCTAAATCAAACACGGTTTGTGCTAGCTCCTTGAAACTTGACCAAATGAAGTAGTTCTATTTTCCATCTCTATGGTTTGTTTCCTCTTGAAGTACACCATGCAGAGACTGGCGAAAAACACTTTCGTTTGAAAGAAGTGGCCAAGCTTCCAAAAAACTACTAGTTTGCTGAAATCTCAGAAAAACTTTTTTCACCAAATCTTAATGATACTTGGTGGTAATGATCAGTTCACTAATCCCACTTGGCTACCCAATTTTTATTCTTCTAGGTTGAAGCATTCGTTTCCAGTAACAGTTTGAAGTTATAGGTTTCAGTCTGTTTTCTCCTACATAGATAGATGTGTTTGGAATTCTAAATCAAATCGGTTTGTGCTAGCTCCTTGAAACTTGACCAAATGAAGTAGTTCTAAGTTCTGTCTCTATGGTTTGTTTCCTCTTGAAGTACCCCATGCAGAAACTGGCGAGAAACACTTTCCTTTGAATGAGGTTGCCAAGCTTCCAAAAAACTACTAGTTTTCTGAAATCTCAGCAAACATTTTTTCACCAAATCTTGATGATACTTGGTGGTCATGATCAGTTCACTAATCTCACTTGGCTGCTCAACTTTCACTCTTCTAGGTTCAAGCGTTCGTTTCCAGTAACACTTTGAATTTTTAGGTTTCACTCTGTTTTCTGCTACATAGATAGCTGTGTTTGGAATTCTAAATCAAACACTGTTTGTGCTAGCTCCTTGAAACTTGACCAAATGAAGTAGTTCTAAGTTCTATCCCTATGGTTTGTTTCCTCTTGAAGTACCCCATGCAGAGACTGGCGAAAAACACTTTCGTTTGAAAGGGGTTGCCAAGCTTCCAAAAAACTACTAGTTTGCTGAAATCTCAGCAAATATTTTTTCACCAAAACTTGATGATACTTGGTGGTAATGATCAGTTCACTAATCCCACTTGGCTGCCCAACTTTCACTCTTCTAGGTTCAAGCGTTCGTTTCCAGTAACACTTTGAATTTTTAGGTTTCACTCTGTTTTCTGCTATATAGATAGATGTGTTTGAAACTCTGAATCAAACACGGTTTGTGCTAGCTGCGTGAAACTTGACAAAATGAAGTAGTTCTAAGTTCTATCTCTATGGTTTGTTTCCTCTTGAAGTACCCCATGCAGAGACTGGCGAAAAACACTTTCGTTTGAAAGGGGTTGCCAAGCTTCCAAAAAACTACTAGTTTGCTGAAATCTCAGCAAACATTTTTTCACCAAATCTTGATGATACTTGGTGGTAATGATCAGTTCACTAATCCCACTTGGCTGCCCATCTTTCACTCTTCTAGGTTCAAGCGTTCGTTTCCAGTAACACTTTGAATTTTTAGGTTTCACTCTGTTTTCTGCTATATAGATAGATGTGTTTGGAATTCTAAATCAAACACGGTTTGTGCTAGCTCCTTGAAACTTGACCAAATGAAGTAGTTCTAAGTTCTATCTCTATGGTTTGTTTCCTCTTGAAGTACCCCGTGCAGAGACTGGCGAAAAACACTTTCGTTTGAAAGGGGTTGCCAAACGTCCAAAAAACTAATAGTTTGCTGAAATCTCAGCAAACATTTTTTCACCAAAACTTGATGATACTTGGTGGTAATGATCAGTTCACTAATCCCACTTGGCTGCCCAACTTTCACTCTTCTAGGTTCAAGCGTTCGTTTCCAGTAACACTTTGAATTTTTAGGTTTCACTCTGTTTTCTGCTATATAGATAGATGTGTTTGAAACTCTGAATCAAACACGGTTTGTGCTAGCTGCGTGAAACTTGACAAAATGAAGTAGTTCTAAGTTCTATCTCTATGGTTTGTTTCCTCTTGAAGTACCCCATGCAGATACTGGCGAAAAACACTTTCGTTTGAAAGGGGTTGCCAAGCTTCCAAAAAACTACTAGTTTGCTGAAATCTCAGCAAACATTTTTTCACCAAATCTTGATGATACTTGGTGGTAATGATCAGTTCACTAAGCCCCCTTGGCTGCCCAATTTTTACTCTTCTAGGTTCAAGCGTTCGTTTCCAGTAACACTTTGAATTTTTAGGTTTCACTCTGTTTTCTGCTATATAGATAGATGTGTTTGGAATTCTAAATCAAACACGGTTTGTGCTAGCTCCTTGAAACTTGACCAAATGAAGTAGTTCTAAATTCTATCTCTATGGTTTGTTTCCTCTTGAAGTACCCCATGCAGAGACTGGGGAAAAACACTTTCGTTTGAAAGGGGTTGCCAAGCTTCCAAAAAACTACTAGTTTGCTGAAATCTCAGCAAACATTTTTTCACCAAATCTTGATGATACTTGGTGGTAATGATCAGTTCACTAAGCCCACTTGGCTGCCCAATTTTTACTCTTCTAGATTCAAGCGTTCGTTTCCAGTAACACTTTGAATTTTTAGGTTTCACTCTGGTTTCTGCTATATAGATAGACGTGTTTGGAATTCTAAATCAAACACGGTTTGTGCTAGCTCCTTGAAACTTGACCAAATGAAGTACTTCTAAGTTCTATCTCTATGGTTTGTTTCCTCTTGAAGTACCCCATGCAGAGACTGGCGAAAAAGACTTTCGTTTGAAAGGGGTTGCCAAGCTTCCAAAAAACTACTAGTTTGCTGAAATCTCAGCAAAACTTTTTTCACCAAATCTTGATGATACTTGGTGGTAATGATCAGTTCACTAATCCCACTTGGCTGCCCAATTTTTACTCTTCTAGGTTCAAGCGTTCGTTTCCAGTAACACTTTGAATTTTTAGGTTTCACTCTGTTTTCTGCTATATAGATAGATGTGTTTGAAACTCTAAATCAAACACGGTTTGTGCTAGCTCCTTGAAACTTGACCAAATGAAGTAGTTCTATGTTCCATCTCTATGGTTTGTTTCCTCTTGAAGTACCCCATGCAGAGACTGGCAAAAAACACTTTCGTTTGAAAGGGGTTGCCAAGCTTCCAAAAAACTACTAGTTTGCTGAAATCTCAGCAAAACTTTTTTCACCAAATCTTAATGATACTTGGTGGTAACGATCAGTTCACTAATACCACTTGGCTACCCAATTTTTATTCTTCTAGGTTGAAGCATTCGTTTCCAGTAACAGTTTGAAGTTTTAGGTTTCACTCTGTTTTCTCCTACATAGATAGATGTGTTTGGAATTCTAAATCAAACACGGTTTGTGCTAGCTCCTTGAAACTTGACCAAATGAAGTAGTTCTAAGTTCTATCTCTATGGTTTGTTTCCTCTTGAAGTACCCCATGCAGAGACTGGCGAAAAACACTTTCGTTTGAAAGGGGTTGCCAAGCTTCCAAAAAACTACTAGTTTGCTGAAATCTCAGCAAACATTTTTTCACCAAATCTTGATGATAATTGGTGGTAATGATCAGTTCACTAAGCCCACTTGGCTGCCCAATTTTTACTCTTCTAGGTTCAAGCGTTCGTTTCCAGTAACACTTTGAATTTTTAGGTTTCACTCTGTTTTCTCCTATATAGATAGATGTGTTTGAATCTCTAAATCAAACACGGTTTGTGCTAGCTCCTGGAAACTTGACCAAATGAAGTAGTTCTATGTTCTATCTCTATGGTTTGTTTCCTATTGAATTACCCATGCAGAGACTGGCGAAAAACACTTTCGTTTGAAAGGGGTTGCCAAGCTTCCAAAAAAACTACTAGTTTGCTGAAATCTCAGCAAACATTTTTTCACCAAATCTTGATGGTACTTGGTGGTAATGATCAGTTCACTAATCCCACTTGGCTGCCCAACTTTCACTCTTCTAGGTTCAAGCGTTCGTTTCCAGTAACACTTTGAATTTTTAGGTTTCACTCTGTTTTCTGCTACATAGATAGCGTTGTTTGGAATTCTAAATCAAACACTGTTTGTGCTAGCTCCTTGAAACTTGACCAAATGAAGTAGTTCTAAGTTCTATCTCTATGGTTTGTTTCCTCTTGAAGTACCCCATGCAGAGACTGGCGAAAAACACTTTCGTTTGAAAGGGGTTGCCAAGCGTCCAAAAAACTACTAGTTTGCTGTAATCTCAGCAAACATTTTTTCACCAAAACTTGATGATACTTGGTGGTAATGATCAGTTCACTAATCCCACTTGGCTGCCCAACTTTCTCTCTTCTAGGTTCAAGCGTTCGTTCCCAGTAACACTTTGAATTTTTAGGTTTCACTCTGTTTTCTGCTATATAGATAGATGTGTTTGAAACTCTGAATCAAACACGGTTTGTGCTAGCTCCTTGAAACTTGACAAAATGAAGTAGTTCTAAGTTCTATCTCTATGGTTTGTTTCCTCTTGAAGTACCCCATGCAGGTACTGGCGAAAAACACTTTCGTTTGAATGGGGTTGCCAAGCTTCCAAAAAACTACTAGTTTTCTGAAATCTCAGCAAACATTTTTTCACCAAATCTTGATGATACTTGGTGGTAATGATCAGTTCACTAATCTCACTTGGCTGCCCAACTTTCACTCTTCTAGGTTCAAGCGTTCGTTTCCAGTAACACTTTGAATTTTTAGGTTTCACTCTGTTTTCTGCTACATAGATAGCTGTGTTTGGAATTCTAAATCAAACACTGTTTGTGCTAGCTCCTTGAAACTTGACCAAATGAAGTAGTTCTAAGTTCTATCTCTATGGTTTGTTTCCTCTTGAAGTACCCCATGCAGAGACTGGCGAAAAACACTTTCGTTTGAAAGGGTTGCCAAGCTTCCAAAAAACTACTAGTTTGCTGAAATCTCAGCAAACATTTTTCACCAAAACTTGATGATACTTGGTGGTAATGATCAGTTCACTAATCCCACTTGGCTGCCCAACTTTCACTCTTCTAGGTTCAAGCGTTCGTTTCCAGTAACACTTTGAATTTTTAGGTTTCACTCTGTTTTCTGCTATATAGATAGATGTGTTTGAATCTCTGAATCAAACACGGTTTGTGCTAGCTGCGTGAAACTTGACAAAATGAAGTAGTTCTAAGTTCTATCTCTATGGTTTGTTTCCTCTTGAAGTACCCCGTGCAGAGACTGGCGAAAAACACTTTCGTTTGAAAGGGGTTGCCAACCTTCCAAAAAACTACTAGTTTGCTGAAATCTCAGCAAACATTTTTTCACCAAAACTTGATGATACTTGGTGGTAATGATCAGTTCACTAATTCCACTTGGCTGCCCATCTTTCACTCTTCTAGGTTCAAGCGTTCGTTTCCAGTAACACTTTGAATTTTTAGGTTTCACTCTGTTTTCTGCTATATAGATAGATGTGTTTGGAATTCTAAATCAAACACGGTTTGTGCTAGCTCCTTGAAACTTGACCAAATGAAGTAGTTCTAAGTTCTATCTCTATGGTTTGTTTCCTCTTGAAGTACCCCATGCAGAGACTGGCGAAAAACACTTTCGTTTGAAAGGGGTTGCCAAGCGTCCAAATAACTACTAGTTTGCTGAAATCTCAGCAAACATTTTTCACCAAAACTTGATGATACTTGGTGGTAATGATCAGTTCACTAATCCCACTTGGCTGCCCAACTTTCACTCTTCTAGGTTCAAGCGTTCGTTTCCAGTAACACTTTGAATTTTTAGGTTTCCCTCTGTTTTCTGCTATATAGATAGATGTGTTTGAAACTCTGAATCAAACACGGTTTGTGCTAGCTCCTTGAAACTTGACAAAATGAAGTAGTTCTAAGTTCTATCTCTATGGTTTGTTTCCTCTTGAAGTACCCCATGGAGAGACTGGAGAAAAACACTTTCGTTTGAAAGGGGTTGCCAAGCTTCCAAAAAACTACTAGTTTGCTGAAATCTCAGCAAACATTTTTTCACCAAATCTTGATGATACTTGGTGGTAATGAACAGTTCACTAAGCCCACTTGGCTGCCCAATTTTTACTCTTCTAGATTCAAGCGTTCGTTTCCAGTAACACTTTGAATTTTAGGTTTCACTCTGTTTTCTGCTATATAGATAGATGTGTTTGGAATTCTAAATCAAACACGGTTTGTGCTAGCTCCTTGAAACTTGACCAAATGAAGTAGTTCTAAGTTCTATCTCTATGGTTTGTTTCCTCTTGAAGTACCCCATGCAGAGACTGGCGAAAAACACTTTCGTTTGAAAGGGGTTGCCAAGCTTCCAAAAACTACTAGTTTGCTGAAATCTCAGCAAACATTTTTTCACCAAATCTTGATGATACTTGGTGGTAATGATCAGTTCACTAATCCCACTTGGCTGCCCAATTTTTACTCTTCTAGGTTCAAGCGTTCGTTTTCAGTAACACTTTGAATTTTTAGGTTTCACTCTGTTTTCTGCTATATAGATAGATGTGTTTGAAACTCTAAATCAAACACGGTTTGTGCTAGCTCCTTGAAACTTGACCAAATGAAGTAGTTCTATGTTCCATCTCTATGGTTTGTTTCCTCTTGAAGTACACCATGCAGAGACTAGCGAAAATCACTTTCGTTTGAAAGAAGTGGCCAAGCTTCCAAAAAACTACTAGTTTGCTGAAATCTCAGCAAAACTTTTTTCACCAAATCTTAATGATACTTGGTGGTAATGATCAGTTCACTAATCCCACTTGGCTACCCAATTTTTTTTCTTCTAGGTTGACGCATTCGTTTCCAGTAACAGTTTGAAATTTTAGGTTTCACTCTGTTTTCTCCTACATAGATAGAAGTGTTTGGAATTCTAAATCAAACACGGTTTGTGCTAGCTCCTTGAAACTTGACCAAATGAAGTAGTTCTAAGTTCTATCTCTATGGTTTGTTTCCTCTTGAAGTACCCCATGCAGAGACTGGTGAAAAACACTTTCGTTTGAAAGGGGTTGCCAAGCTTCCAAAAACTACTAGTTTGCTGAAATCTCAGCAAACATTTTTTCACCAAATCTTGATGATAATTGGTGGTAATGATCAGTTCCCTAAGCCCACTTGGCTGCCCAATTTTTACTCTTCTAGGTTCAAGCGTTCGTTTCCAGTAACACTTTGAAATTTTAGGTTTCACTCTGTTTTCTGCTATATAGATAGATGTGTTTGAATCTCTAAATGAAACACGGTTTGTGCTAGCTCCTGGAAACTTGACTAAATGAAGTAGTTCTAAGTTCTATCTCTATGGTTTGTTTCATCTTGAAATACCCCATGCAGAGACTGGCGCAAAACACTTTCGTTTGAAAGGGGTAGCCAAGCTTCCAAAAAACTCCTAGTTTGCTGAAATCTCAGCAAACATTTTTTCACCAAATCTTGATGATACTTGCTGGTAATGATCAGTTCACTAATCCCACTTGGCTATCCAATTTTTATTCTTCTAGGTTGAAGCATTCGTTTCCAGTAACAGTTTGAAGTTATAGGTTTCAGTCTGTTTTCTCCTACATAGATAGATGTGTTTGGAATTCTAAATCAAACACGGTTTGTGCTAGCTCCTTCAAACTTGACCAAATGAAGTAGTTCTAAGTTCTATCTATATGGTTTGTTTCCTCTTGAAGTACCCCATGCAGAAACTGGCGAAAAACACTTTCGTTTGAATGGGGTTGCCAAGCTTCCAAAAAACTACTAGTTTGCTGAAATCTCAGCAAACATTTTTTCACCAAATCTTGATGATACTTGGTGGTAATGATCAGTTCACTAATCTCACTTGGCTGCCCAACTTTCACTCTTCTAGGTTCAAGCGTTCGTTTCTAGTAACACTTTGAATTTTTAGGTTTCACTCTGTTTTCTGCTATATAGATAGATGTGTTTGGAATTCTAAATCAAACACGGTTTGTGCTAGCTCCTTGAAACTTGACCAAATGAAGTAGTTCTAAGTTGTATCTCTATGGTTTGTTTCCTCTTGAAGTACCCCATGCAGAGACTGGCGAAAAACACTTTCGTTTGAAAGGGGTTGCCAAACGTCCAAAAAACTACTAGTTTGCTGAAATCTCAGCAAACATTTTTTCACCAAAAGTTGATGATACTTGGTGGTAATGATCAGTTCAATAATCCCACTTGGCTGCCCAACATTCACTCTTCTAGGTTCAAGCGTTCGTTTCCAGTAACACTTTGAATTTTTAGGTTTCACTCTGTTTTCTGCTATATAGATAGATGTGTTTGAAACTCTGAATCAAACACGGTTTGTGCTAGCTGCGTGAAACTTGACAAAATGAAGTAGTTCTAAGTTCTATCTCTATGGTTTGTTTCCTCTTGAAGTACCCCATGCAGAGACTGGCGAAAAACACTTTCGTTTGAAAGGGGTTGCCAAGCGTCCAAAAAACTACTAGTTTGCTGAAATCTCAGCAAACATTTTTTCACCAAATCTTGATGATACTTGGTGGTAATGATCAGTTCACTAAGCCCACTTGATTGCCCAATTTTTACTCTTCTAGGTTCAAGCGTTCGTTTCCAGTAACACTTTGAATTTTTAGGTTTCACTCTGTTTTCTGCTATATAGATAGATGTTTTTGGAATTCTAAATCAAACACGGTTTGTGCTAGCTCCTTGAAACTTGACCAAATGAAGTAGTTCTAAGTTCTATCTCTATGGTTTGTTTCCTCTTGAAGTACCCCATGCAGAGACTGGCGAAAAACACTTTCGTTTGAAAGGGGTTGCCAAGCTTCCAAAAAACTACTAGTTTGCTGAAATCTCAGCAAACATTTTTTCACCAAAACTTGATGATACTTGGTGGTAATGATCAGTTCACTAAGCCCACTTGGCTGCCCAATTTTTACTCTTCTAGATTCAAGCGTTCGTTTCCAGTAACACTTTGAATTTTTAGGTTTCACTCTGTTTTCTGCTATATAGATAGATGTGTTTGGAATTCTAAATCAAACACGGTTTGTGCTAGCTTTTTGAAACTTGACCAAATGAAGTAGTTCTAAGTTCTATCTCTATGGTTTGTTTCCTCTTGAAGTACCCCATGCAGAGACTGGCGAAAAACACTTTCGTTTGAAAGGGGTTGCCAAGCTTCCAAAAAACTACTAGTTTGCTGAAATCTCAGCAAACATTTTTTCACCAAATCTTGATGATACTTGGTGGTAATGATCAGTTCACTAATCCCACTTGGCTGCCCAATTTTTACTCTTCTAGGTTCAAGCGTTCGTTTCCAGTAACACTTTGAATTTTTATTTTTCACTCTGTTTTCTGCTATATAGATAGATGTGTTTGAAACTCTAAATCAAACACGGTTTGTGCTAGCTCCTTGAAACTTGACCAAATGAAGTAGTTCTATGTTCCATCTCTATGGTTTGTTTCCTCTTGAAGTACACCATGCAGAGACTGGCGAAAAACACTTTCGTTTGAAAGAAGTGGCCAAGCTTCCAAAAAACTACTAGTTTGCTGAAATCTCAGCAAAACTTTTTTCACCAAATCTTAATGATACTTGGTGGTAATGATCAGTTCCCTAATCCCACTTGGCTATCCAATTTTTATTCTTCTAGGTTGAAGCTTCGTTTCCAGTAACAGTTTGAAGTTTTAGGTTTCACTCTGTTTTCTCCTACATAGATAGATGTGTTTGGAATTCTAAATCAAACACGGTTTGTGCTAGCTCCTTGAAACTTGACCAAATGAAGTAGTTCTAAGTTCTATCTCTATGGTTTGTTTCCTCTTGAAGTACCCCATGCAGAGACTGGCGAAAAACACTTTCGTTTGAAAGGGGTTGCCAAGCTTCCAAAAAACTATTAGTTTGCTGAAATCTCAGCAAACATTTTTTCAAAAAATCTTGATGATACTTGGTGGTAATGATCAGTTCACTAATCTCACTTGGCTGCCCAACTTTCACTCTTCTAGGTTCAAGCGTTCATTTCCAGTAACACTTTGAATTTTTAGGTTTCACTCTGTTTTCTGCTACATAGATAGCTGTGTTTGGAATTCTAAATCAAACAATGTTTGTGCTAGCTCCTTGAAACTTGACCAAATGAAGTAGTTCTAAGTTGTATCTCTATGGTTTGTTTCCTCTTGAAGTACCCCATGCAGAGACTGGCGAAAAACACTTTCGTTTGAAAGGGGTTGCCAAGCGTCCAAAAAACTACTAGTTTGCTGAAATCTCAGCAAACATTTTTTCACCAAAACTTGATGATACTTGGTGGTAATGATCAGTTCACTAATCCCACTTGGCTGCCCAACTTTCTCTCTTCTAGGTTCAAGCGTTCGTTTCCAGTAACACTTTGAAATTTTAGGTTTCACTCTGTTTTCTGCTATATAGATAGATGTGTTTGAAACTCTGAATCAAACACGGTTTGTGCTAGCTCCTTGAAACTTGACAAAATGAAGTAGTTCTAAGTTCTATCTCTATGGTTTGTTTCCTCTTGAAGTACCCCATGCAGAAACTGGCGAAAAACACTTTCGTTTGAATGGGGTTGCCAAGCTTCCAAAAAACTACTAGTTTGCTGAAATCTCAGCAAACATTTTTTCACCAAATCTTGATGATACTTGGTGGTAATGATCAGTTCACTAATCTCACTTGGCTGCCCAACTTTCACTCTTCTAGGTTCAAGCGTTCGTTTCCAGTAACACTTTGAATTTTTAGGTTTCACTCTGTTTTCTGCTACATAGATAGCTGTGTTTGGAATTCTAAATCAAACACTGTTTGTGCTAGCTCCTTGAAACTTGACCAAATGAAGTAGTTCTAAGTTCTATCTCTATGGTTTGTTTCCTCTTGAAGTACCCCATGCAGAGACTGGCGAAAAACACTTTCGTTTGAAAGGGGTTGCCAAGCTTCCAAAAAACTACTAGTTTGCTGAAATCTCAGCAAACATTTTTTCACCAAATCTTGATGATACTTGCTGGTAATGATCAGTTCACTAAGCCCACTTGGCTGCCCAATTTTTACTCTTCTAGGTTCAAGCGTTCGTTTCCAGTAACACTTTGAATTTTTAGGTTTCACTCTGTTTTCTGCTATATAGATAGATGTGTTTGAATCTCTAAATCAAACACGGTTTGTGCTAGCTTCTGGAAACTTGACCAAATGAAGTAGTTCTAAGTTCTATCTCTATGGTTTGTTTCCTATTGAATTACCCATGCAGAGACTGGCGAAAAACACTTTCGTTTGAAAGGGGTTGCCAAGCTTCCAAAAAACTACTAGTTTGCTGAAATCTCAGCAAACATTTTTTCACCAAATCTTGATGATACTTGGTGGTAATGATCAGTTCACTAATCTCACTTGGCTGCCCAACTTTCACTCTTCTAGGTTCAAGCGTTCGTTTCCAGTAACACTTTGAATTTTTAGGTTTCACTCTGTTTTCTGCTATATAGATAGATGTGTTTGAATCTCTAAGTGAAACACGGTTTGTGCTAGCTCCTGGAAACTTGACCAAATGAAGTAGTTCTAAGTTCTATCTCTATGGTTTGTTTCCTCTTGAAATACCCCATGCAGAGACTGGCGCAAAACACTTTCGTTTGAAAGGGGTTGCCAAGCTTCCAAAAAACTCCTAGTTTGCTGAAATCTCAGCAAACATTTTTTCACCAAATCTTGATGATACTTGGTGGTAATGATCAGTTCACTAATCCCACTTGGCTGCCCAATTTTTACTCTTCTAGGTTCAAGCGTTCGTTTCCAGTAACACTTTGAATTTTTAGGTTTCACTCTGTTTTCTGCTATATAGATAGATGTGTTTGAAACTCTGAATCAAACACGGTTTGTGCTAGCTGCGTGAAACTTGACAAAATGAAGTAGTTCTAAGTTCTATCTCTATGGTTTGTTTCCTCTTGAAGTACCCCATGCAGAGACTGGCGAAAAACACTTTCGTTTGAAAGGGGTTGCCAAGCGTCCAAAAAACTACTAGTTTGCTGAAATCTCAGCAAACATTTTTTCACCAAATCTTGATGATACTTGGTGGTAATGATCAGTTCACTAAGCCCACTTGGCTGCCCAATTTTTACTCTTCTAGGTTCAAGCGTTCGTTTCCAGTAACACTTTGAATTTTTAGGTTTCACTCTGTTTTCTGCTATATAGATAGATGTGTTTGGAATTCTAAATCAAACACGGTTTGTGCTAGCTCCTTGAAACTTGACCAAATGAAGTAGTTCTAAGTTCTATCTCTATGGTTTGTTTCCTCTTGAAGTACCCCATGCAGAGACTGGCGAAAAACACTTTCGTTTGAAAGGGGTTGCCAAGCTTCCAAAAAACTACTAGTTTGCTGAAATATCAGCAAATATTTTTTCACCAAATCTTGATGATACTTGGTGGTAATGATCAGTTCACTAAGCCCACTTGGCTGCCCAATTTTTACTCTTCTAGATTCAAGCGTTCGTTTCCAGTAACACTTTGAATTTTTAGGTTTCACTCTGTTTTCTGCTATATAGATAGATGTGTTTGGAATTCTAAATCAAACACGGTTTGTGCTAGCTCCTTGAAACTTGACCAAATGAAGTACTTCTACGTTCTATCTCTATGGTTTGTTTCCTCTTGAAGTACCCCATGCAGAGACTGGCGAAAAACACTTTCGTTTGAAAGGGGTTGCCAAGCTTCCAAAAAACTACTAGTTTGCTGAAATCTCAGCAAACATTTTTTCACCAAATCTTGATGATACTTGGTGGTAATGATCAGTTCACTAATCCCACTTGGCTGCCCAATTTTTACTCTTCTAGGTTCAAGCGTTCGTTTCCAGTAACACTTTGAATTTTTATTTTTCACTCTGTTTTCTGCTATATAGATAGATGTGTTTGAAACTCTAAATCAAACACGGTTTGTGCTAGCTCCTTGAAACTTGACCAAATGAAGTAGTTCTATGTTCCATCTCTATGGTTTGTTTCCTCTTGAAGTACACCATGCAGAGACTGGCGAAAAACACTTTCGTTTGAAAGAAGTGGCCAAGCTTCCAAAAAACTAGTAGTTTGCTGAAATCTCAGCAAAACTTTTTTCACCAAATCTTAATGATACTTGGTGGTAATGATCAGTTCACTAATCCCACTTGGCTATCCAATTTTTATTCTTCTAGGTTGAAGCATTCGTTTCCAGTAACAGTTTGAAGTTTTAGGTTTCACTCTGTTTTCTCCTACATAGATAGATGTGTTTGGAATTCTAAATCAAACACGGTTTGTGCTAGCTCCTTGAAATTTGACCAAATGAATTAGTTCTAAGTTCTATCTCTATGGTTTGTTTCCTCTTGAAGTACCCCATGCAGAGACTGGCGAAAAACACTTTCGTTTGAAAGGGGTTGCCAAGCTTCCAAAAAACTACTAGTTTGCTGAAATCTCAGCAAACATTTTTTCAAAAAATCTTGATGATACTTGGTGGTAATGATCAGTTCACTAATCTCACTTGGCTGCCCAACTTTCACTCTTCTAGGTTCAAGCGTTCATTTCCAGTAACACTTTGAATTTTTAGGTTTCACTCTGTTTTCTGCTACATAGATAGCTGTGTTTGGAATTCTAAATCAAACAATGTTTGTGCTAGCTCCTTGAAACTTGACCAAATGAAGTAGTTCTAAGTTGTATCTCTATGGTTTCTTTCCTCTTGAAGTACCCCATGCAGAGACTGGCGAAAAACACTTTCGTTTGAAAGGGGTTGCCAAGCGTCCAAAAAACTACTAGTTTGCTGAAATCTCAGCAAACATTTTTTCACCAAAACTTGATGATACTTGGTGGTAATGATCAGTTCACTAATCCCACTTGGCTGCCCAACTTTCTCTCTTCTAGGTTCAAGCGTTCGTTTTCAGTAACACTTTGAATTTTTAGGTTTCACTCTGTTTTCTGCTATATAGATAGATGTGTTTGAAACTCTGAATCAAACACGGTTTGTGCTAGCTCCTTGAAACTTGACAAAATGAAGTAGTTCTAAGTTCTATCTCTATGGTTTGTTTCCTCTTGAAGTACCCCATGCAGAAACTGGCGAAAAACACTTTCGTTTGAATGGGGTTGCCAAGCTTCAAAAAAACTACTAGTTTTCTGAAATCTCAGCAAACATTTTTTCACCAAATCTTGATGATACTTGGTGGTAATGATCAGTTCACTAATCTCACTTGGCTGCCCAACTTTCACTCTTCTAGGTTCAAGCGTTCGTTTCCAGTAACACTTTGAATTTTTAGGTTTCACTCTGTTTTCTGCTACATAGATAGCTGTGTTTGGAATTCTAAATCAAACACTGTTTGTGCTAGCTCTTTGAAACTTGACCAAATGAAGTAGTTCTAAGTTCTATCTCTATGGTTTGTTTCCTCTTGACGTACCCCATGCAGAGACTGGCGAAAAACACTTTCGTTTGAAAGGGGTTGCCAAGCTTCCAAAAAACTACTAGTTTGCTGAAATCACAGCAAACATTTTTTCACCAAATCTTGATGATACTTGCTGGTAATGATCAGTTCACTAAGCCCACTTGGCTGCCCAATTTTTACTCTTCTAGGTTCAAGCGTTCGTTTCCAGTAACACTTTGAATTTTTAGGTTTCACTCTGTTTTCTGCTATATAGTTAGATGTGTTTGAATCTCTAAGTGAAACACGGTTTGTGCTAGCTCCTGGAAACTTGACCAAATGAAGTAGTTCTAAGTTCTATCTCTATGGTTTGTTTCCTCTTGGTATACCCCATGCAGAGACTGGCGCAAAACACTTTCGTTTGAAAGGGGTTGCCAAGCTTCCAAAAAACTCCTAGTTTGCTGAAATCTCAGCAAACATTTTTTCACCAAATCTTGATGATACTTGGTGGTAATGATCAGTTCACTAATCCCACTTGGCTGCACAATTTTTACTCTTCTAGGTTCAAGCGTTCGTTTCCAGTAACACTTTGAATTTTTAGGTTTCACTCTGTTTTCTGCTATATAGATAGATGTGTTTGGAATTCTAAATCAAACACGGTTTGTGCTAGCTCCTTGAAACTTGACCAAATGAAGTAGTTCTAAGTTCTATCTCTATGGTTTGTTTCCTCTTGAAGTACCCCATGCAGAGACTAGCGAAAAACACTTTCGTTTGAAAGGGGTTGCCAAGCTCCAAAAAACTACTAGTTTGCTGAAATCTCAGCAAACATTTTTTCACCAAATCTTGATGATACTGGTGTTAATGATCAGTTCACTAAGCCCACTTGGCTGACCAATTTTTACTCTTCTAGATTCAAGCGTTCGTTTCCAGTAACACTTTGGATTTTTTGGTTTCACTCTGTTTTCTGCTATATAGATAGATGTGTTTGGAATTCTAAATCAAACACGGTTTGTGCTAGCTCCTTGAAACTTGACCAAATGAAGTAGTTCTAAGTTCTATCTCTATGGTTTGTTTCCTCTTGAAGTACCCCATGCAGAGACTGGCGAAAAACACTTTCGTTTTAAAGGGGTTGCCAAGCTTCCAAAAAACTACTAGTTTGCTGAAATCTCAGCAAACATTTTTTTCACCAAAACTTGATGATACTTGGTGGTAATGATCACTTCACTATTCCCACTTGGCTGCCCAACTTTCACTCTTCTAGGTTCAAGCGTTCGTTTCCAGTAACACTTTGAATTTTTAAGTTTCACTCTGTTTTCTGCTATATAGATAGATGTGTTTGAAACTCTGAATCAAACACGGTTTGTGCTAGCTGCGTGAAACTTGACAAAATGAAGTAGTTCTAAGTTCTATCTCTATGGTTTGTTTCCTCTTGAAGTACCCCATGCAGAGACTGGGGAAAAACACTTTCGTTTGAAAGGGGTTGCCAAGCGTCCAAAAAACTACTAGTTTGCTGAAATCTCAGCAAACATTTTTTCACCAAAACTTGATACTACTTGGTGGTAATGATCAGTTCACTAATCCCACTTGGCTGCCCAACTTTCACTCTTCTAGGTTCAAGCGTTCGTTTCCAGTAACACTTTGAATTTTAGGTTTCACTCTGTTTTCTGCTATATAGATAGATGTGTTTGAAACTCTGAATCAAACACGGTTTGTGCTAGCTGCGTGAAACTTGACAAAATGAAGTAGTTTTAAGATCTATCTCTATGGTTTGTTTCCTCTTGAAGTACCCCATGCAGAGACTAGCGAAAAAACACTTTCGTTTGAAAGGGGTTGCCAAGCTCCAAAAAACTACTAGTTTGCTGAAATCTCAGCAAACATTTTTTCACCAAATCTTGATGATACTGGTGTTAATGATCAGTTCACTAAGCCCACTTGGCTGACCAATTTTTACTCTTCTAGATTCAAGCGTTCGTTTCCAGTAACACTTTGGATTTTTTGGTTTCACTCTGTTTTCTGCTATATAGATAGATGTGTTTGGAATTCTAAATCAAACACGGTTTGTGCTAGCTCCTTGAACTTGACCAAATGAAGTAGTTCTAAGTTCTATCTCTATGGTTTGTTTCCTCTTGAAGTACCCCATGCAGAGACTGGCGAAAAACACTTTCGTTTTAAAGGGGTTGCCAAGCTTCCAAAAAACTACTAGTTTGCTGAAATCTCAGCAAACATTTTTTCACCAAAACTTGATGATACTTGGTGGTAATGATCACTTCACTATTCCCACTTGGCTGCCCAACTTTCACTCTTCTAGGTTCAAGCGTTCGTTTCCAGTAACACTTTGAATTTTTAAGTTTCACTCTGTTTTCTGCTATATAGATAGATGTGTTTGAAACTCTGAATCAAACACGGTTTGTGCTAGCTGCGTGAAACTTGACAAAATGAAGTAGTTCTAAGTTCTATCTCTATGGTTTGTTTCCTCTTGAAGTACCCCATGCAGAGACTGGGGAAAAACACTTTCGTTTGAAAGGGGTTGCCAAGCGTCCAAAAAACTACTAGTTTGCTGAAATCTCAGCAAACATTTTTTCACCAAAACTTGATACTACTTGGTGGTAATGATCAGTTCACTAATCCCACTTGGCTGCCCAACTTTCACTCTTCTAGGTTCAAGCGTTCGTTTCCAGTAACACTTTGAATTTTTAGGTTTCACTCTGTTTTCTGCTATATATAGATAGATGTGTTTGAAACTCTGAATCAAACACGGTTTGTGCTAGCTGCGTGAAACTTGACAAAATGAAGTAGTTTTAAGTTCTATCTCTATGGTTTGTTTCCTCTTGAAGTGCCCCATGCAGAGACTGGCGAAAAACACTTTCGTTTGAAAGGGGTTGCCAAGCTTCCAAAAAACTACTAGTTTGCTGAAATCTCAGCAAACATTTTTTCACCAAATCTTGATGATACTTGGTGGTAATGATCAGTTCACTAATCCCACTTGGCTGCCCAACTTTCACTCTTCTAGGTTCAAGCGTTCGTTTCCAGTAACACTTTGAATTTTAGGTTTCACTCTGTTTTCTTGCTATATAAGATAGATGTGTTTGGAAATCTAAATCAAACACGGTTTGTGCTAGCTCCTTGAAACTTGACCAAATGAAGTAGTTCTAAGTTCTATCTCTATGGTTTGTTTCCTCTTGAAGTACCCCATGCAGAGACTGGCGAAAAACACTTTCATTTGAAAGGGTTGCCCAGCTTCCAAAAACTACTAGTTTGCTGAAATCTCAGCAAACATTTTTTCACCAAAACTTGATGACACTTGGTGGTAATGATCAGTTCACTAATCCCACTTGGCTACCCAATTTTTATTCTTCTAGGTTGAAGCATTCGTTTCCAGTAACAGTTTGAAGTTTTAGGGTTCACTCTGTTTTCTTCCTACATAGATAGATGTGTTTGGAATTCTAAATCAAACACGGTTTGTGCTAGCTCCTTGAAACTTGACCAAATGAAGTAGTTCTAAGTTCTCTCTCTATGGTTTGTTTCCTCTTGAAGTTACCCCATGCAGAGACTGGCGAAAAACACTTTCGTTTGAAAGGGTTGCCAAGCTTCCTAAAAACTACTAGTTTGCTGAATTCAGCAAACATTTTTTCACCAAATCTTGATGATAATTGGTGGTAATGATCAGTTCACTAAGCCCACTTGGCTGCCCAATTTTTACTCTTCTAGGTTCAAGCATTCGTTTCCAGTAACACTTTGAATTTTTAGTTTTCACTCTGTTTTCTGCTATATAGATAGATGTGTTTAAATCTCTAAATCAAACACGGTTTGTGCTAGCTCCTGGAAACTTGACCAAATGAAGTTGTTCTAAGTTCTATCTCTATGGTTTGTTTCCTATTGAATTACCCATGCAGAGACTGGCGAAAAACACTTTCGTTTGAAAGGGGTTGCCAAGCTTCCAAAAAAACTACTAGTTTCCTGAAATCTCAGCAAACATTTTTTCACCAAATCTTGATGATACTTGGTGGTAATGATCATTTCACTAATCTCACTTGGCTGCCCAACTTTCACTCTTCTAGGTTCAAGCGTTCGTTTCCAGTAACACTTTGAATTTTTAGGTTTCACTCTGTTTTCTGCTACATAGATAGCTGTGTTTGGAATTCTAAATCAAACACTGTTTGTGCTAGCTCCTTGAAACTTGACCAAATGAAGTAGTTCTAAGTTCTATCTCTATGGTTTGTTTCCTCTTGAAGTACCCCATGCAGAGACTGGCGAAAAACACTTTCGTTTGAAAGGGGTTGCAAAGCGTCCAAAAAACTACTAGTTTGCTGAAATCTCAGCAAATATTTTTTCACCAAAACTTGATGATACTTGGTGGTAATGATCAGTTCATTAATCCCACGTGGCTGCCCAACTTTCTCTCTTCTAGGTTCAAGCGTTCGTTTCCAGTAACACTTTGAATTTTTAGGTTTCACTCTGTTTTCTGCTATATAGATAGATGTGTTTGAAACTCTGAATCAAACACGGTTTGTGCTAGCTCCTTGAAACTTGACAAAATGAAGTAGTTCTAAGTTCTATCTCTATGGTTTGTTTCCTCTTGAAGTACCCCATGCAGAAACTGGCGAAAAACACTTTCGTTTGAATGGGGTTGCCAAGCTTCCAAAAAACTACTAGTTTTCTGAAATCTCAGCAAACATTTTTTCACCAAATCTTGATGATACTTGGTGGTAATGATCAGTTCACTAATCTCACTTGGCTGCCCAACTTTCACTCTTCTAGGTTCAAGCGTTCGTTTCCAGTAACACTTTGAATTTTTAGGTTTCACTCTGTTTTCTGCTACATAGATAGCTGTGTTTGGAATTCTAAATCAAACACTGTTTGTGCTAGCTCCTTGAAACTTGCCCAAATGAAGTAGTTCTAAGTTCTATCTCTATGGTTTGTTTCCTCTTGAAGTACCCCATGCAGAGACTGGCGAAAAACACTTTCGTTTGAAAGGGGTTGCCAAGCGTCCAAAAAACTACTAGTTTGCCAAAATCTCAGCAAACATTTTTTCACCAAAACTTGATGATACTTGGTGGTAATGATCAGTTCACTAATCCCACTTGGCTGCCCATCTTTCACTCTTCTAGGTTCAAGCGTTCGTTTCCAGTAACACTTTGAATTTTTAGGTTTCACTCTGTTTTCTGCTATATAGATAGATGTGTTTGAAACTCTGAATCAAACACGGTTTGTGCTAGCTGCGTGAAACTTGACAAAATGAAGTAGTTTTAAGTTCTATCTCTATGGTTTGTTTCCTCTTGAAGTGCCCCATGCAGAGACTGGCGAAAAACACTTTCGTTTGAAAGGGGTTGCCAAGCTTCCAAAAAACTACTAGTTTGCTGAAATCTCAGCAAACATTTTTTCACCAAATCTTGATGATACTTGGTGTAAATGATCAGTTCACTAATCCCACCTGGCTGCCCAACTTTCACTCTTCTAGGTTCAAGCGTTCGTTTCCAGTAACACTTTGAATTTTTAGGTTTCACTCTGTTTTCTGCTATATAGATAGATGTGTTTGGAAATCTAAATCAAACACGGTTTGTGCTAGCTCCTTGAAACTTGACCAAATGAAGTAGTTCTAAGTTCTATCTCTATGGTTTGTTTCCTCTTGAAGTACCCCATGCAGAGACTGGCGAAAAAGACTTTCGTTTGAAAGGGGTTGCCAAGCTTCCAAAAAACTACTAGTTTGCTGAAACCTCAGCAAACATTTTTTCACCAAAACTTGATGATACTTGGTGGTAATGATCAGTTCACTAATCCCACTTGGCTGCCCATCTTTCACTCTTCTAGGTTCAAGCATTCGTTTCCAGTAACACTTTGAATTTTTAGGTTTCACTCTGTTTTCTGCTATATAGATAGATGTGTTTGGAATTCTAAATCAAACACGGTTTGTGCTAGCTCCTTGAAACTTGACCAAATGAAGTAGTTCTAAGTTCTATCTCTATGGTTTGTTTCCTCTTGAAGTACCCCATGCAGAGACTGGCGAAAAACACTTTCGTTTGAAAGGGGTTGCCCAGCGTCCAAAAAACTACTAGTTTGCTGAAATCTCAGCAAACATTTTTTCACCAAAACTTGATGACACTTGGTGGTAATGATCAGTTCACTAATCCCACTTGGCTGCCCAACTTTCACTCTTCTAGGTTCAAGCGTTCGTTTCCAGTAACACTTTGAATTTTTAGGTTTCACTCTGTTTTCTGCTATATAGATAGATGTGTTTGAAACTCTGAATCAAACACGGTTTGTGCTAGCTGCGTGAAACTTGACAAAATGAAGTAGTTCTAAGTTCTATCTCTATGGTTTGTTTCCTCTTGAAGTACCCCATGCAGAGACTGGCGAAAAAACACTTTCGTTTGAAAGGGGTTGCCAAGCTTCCAAAAAACTACTAGTTTGCTGAAATCTCAGCAAACATTTTTTCACCAAATCTTGATGATACTTGGTGGTAACGATCAGTTCACTAAGCCCCCTTGGCTGCCCAATTTTTACTCTTCTAGGTTCAAGCGTTCGTTTCCAGTAACACTTTGAATTTTTAGGTTTCACTCTGTTTTCTGCTATATAGATAGATGTGTTTGGAATTCTAAATCAAACACGGTTTGTGCTAGCTCCTTGAAACTTGACCAAATGAAGTAGTTCTAAGTTCTATCTCTATGGTTTGTTTCCTCTTGAAGTACCCCATGCAGAGACTGGCGAAAAACACTTTCGTTTGAAAGGGGTTGCCAAGCTTCCAAAAAACTACTAGTTTGCTGAAATCTCAGCAAACATTTTTTCACCAAATCTTGATGATACTTGGTGGTAATGATCACTTCACTAAGCCCACTTGGCTGCCCAATTTTTACTCTTCTAGATTCAAGCGTTCGTTTCCAATAACTCTTTGAATTTTTAGGTTTCACTCTGTTTTCTGCTATATAGATAGATGTGTTTGGAATTCTAAATCAAACACGGTTTGTGCTAGCTCCTTGAAACTTGACCAAATGAAGTACTTCTAAGTTCTATCTCTATGGTTTGTTTCCTCTTGAAGTACCCCATGCAGAGACTGGCGAAAAACACTTTCGTTTGAAAGGGGTTGCCAAGCTTCCAAAAAACTACTAGTTTGCTGAAATCTCAGCAAACATTTTTTCACCAAATCTTGATGATACTTGGTGGTAATGATCAGTTCACTAATCCCAATTGGCTGCCCAATTTTTACTCTTCTAGGTTCAAGCGTTCATTTCCAGTAACACTTTGAATTTTTAGGTTTCACTCTGTTTTCTGCTATATAGATAGATGTGTTTGAAACTCTAAATCAAACACGGTTTGTGCTAGCTCCTTGAAACTTGACCAAATGAAGTAGTTCTATGTTCCATCTCTATGGTTTGTTTCCTCTTGAAGTACACCATGCAGAGACTGGCAAAAAACACTTTCGTTTGAAAGGGGTTGCCAAGCTTCCAAAAAACTACTAGTTTGCTGAAACCTCAGCAAACATTTTTTCACCAAAACTTGATGATACTTGGTGGTAATGATCAGTTCACTAATCCCACATGGCTGCCCATATTTCACTCTTCTAGGTTCAAGCATTCGTTTCCAGTAACACTTTGAATTTTTAGGTTTCACTCTGTTTTCTGCTATATAGATAGATGTGTTTGGAATTCTAAATCAAACACGGTTTGTGCTAGCTCCTTGAAACTTGACCAAATGAAGTAGTTCTAAGTTCTATCTCTATGGTTTGTTTCCTCTTGAAGTACCCCATGCAGAGACTGGCGAAAAACACTTTGGTTTGAAAGGGGTTGCCAAGCGTCCAAAAAACTACTAGTTTGCTGAAATCTCAGCAAACAGTTTTTCACCAAAACTTGATGATACTTGGTGGTAATGATCAGTTCACTAATCCCACTTGGCTGCCCAACTTTCACTCTTCTAGGTTCAAGCGTTCGTTTCCAGTAACACTTTGAATTTTTAGGTTTCACTCTGTTTTCTGCTATATAGATAGATGTGTTTGAAACTCTGAATCAAACACGGTTTGTGCTAGCTGCGTGAAACTTGACAAAATGAAGTAGTTCTAAGTTCTATCCCTATGGTTTGTTTCCTCTTGAAGTACCCCATGCAGAGACTGGCGAAAAACACTTTCGTTTGAAAGGGGTTGCCAAGCTTCCAAAAAACTACTAGTTTGCTGAAATCTCAGCAAACATTTTTTCACCAAATCTTGATGATACTTGGTGGTAATGATCAGTTCACTAATCCCACTTGGCTGCCCAACTTTCACTCTTCTAGGTTCAAGCGTTCGTTTCCAGTAACACTTTGAATTTTTAGGTTTCACTCTGTTTTCTGCTATATAGATAGATGTGTTTGGAAATCTAAATCAAACACGGTTTGTGCTAGCTCCTTGAAACTTGACCAAATGAAGTAGTTCTAAGTTCTATCTCTATGGTTTGTTTCCTCTTGAAGTACCCATGCAGAGACTGGCGAAAAACACTTTCGTTTGAAAGGGGTTGCCAAGCTTCCAAAAAACT
>NW_027515902.1:40965-69153 GCF_048772815.1 Callospermophilus lateralis
GTTCTCAGTTTTGTCTCTATGGTTTGTTTAATCTTCAAGGAGCCCTAGGCACAGACTGTGTAAAAGAACTTTCATTGAGAGGGGTTGCCAAACTTCTAAGAAATAACGAGTTTCCGAAATACCAGCAAATGTTTTTTCACCCAAACTTGATGATACTTGTTGCTAATGATCAGTACACAAATCCCACTTGGCTGAGCAAATTTTGTTCTTCTAGGTTGAAGCGTTCGTCTCCAGTAGCAGTTTTATATTTAGGTTTTCCTCTTTTCTCTAATATATAGATAGATGAATTTGGAAATCTAAATCCAACATGGTTTGTAGTAGCTCTTTGAAACTTGACAAAATAAAGGAGTTCTCAGTTATGTGTCTATGGTTTGTTTCCTCTTCACGTAGCCCTAGGCACAGACTGTGGAAAAGCACTTTCTTTGAGAGGGGTTGCCAAGCTTCTAAGCAATAACCAGTTTCCGAAATACCAGCAAATACTTGGTGGTAATGATCAGTACTTGGTGATACTTGGTGGTAATGATCAGTACACAAATCCCACTTGCTTCACCAAATTTTGTTCTTCTAGGTTGAAGAGTTCGTCTACAGTAGCAGTTTTTATATTTAGGTTTCATTCTGTACTCTCTTATAGATAGATGAATTTGGAACTCTAAATCCAACATGGTTTGTAGTAGCTCCTGAAACTTGAAAAAATAAAGGAGTTCTCAGTTTTGTCTCTATGGTTTTTTTAATCTTCAAGGAGCCCTAGGCACAGACTGTGGAAAAGCACTGTCATTGAGATTAGTTGCCAAGCTTCTAAGAACTAACGAGTTTCCAAAATACCAGCAAATATTTTTTCACCCAATCTTGATGATACTTGTAGGTAATGATCAGTACACAAATACCACTTGGCTCACCAAATTTTGTTCTTCTAGGTTGAAGCGTTCGTGTACAGTAGCAGTTTTTATATTTAGGTTTCCCTCTGTTCTCTCATATATAGATACATGAATTTGGAAGTCTAAATCCACCATGGTTTGTAGTAGCTCTTTGAAACTCGATAAAATATGGAGTTCTCAGTTTTGTCTCTATGGTTTGTTTCCTCTTCAAATAGCCGTAGGCACAGACTGTGGAAAAGCACTTTCATTGAGAGGGGTTGCCAAGCCTCTAAGAAATAACGAGTTTCCGAAATACCAGCAAATATTTTTTCACCCAATCTTGAAGATACTTGGTGGTAATGAGCAGTACACCAATCCCACTGGGCTCAGCAAATTTCGTTCTTCTAGGTTGAAGCATTCGTTTGCAATAAGAGTTTGAATTTTGAGGTTTCACTCTCTTTTCTCCTATATTGATACATGAATTTGGAACTCTAAATCAAGCACGGTTTGTGCTAGCCCCTTGAAACTTGACACAATAAAGTAGTTCTAAGTTCTATGTGTACGGTTTGTTTCCTCTTGAAGTAGCCCTAGGAGGGAGTGGTTAAACACACTTTCGTTTGAAACGGGTTGCCATGCTTCCAAAAAACTACGAGTGTCCTGATATCTCAGCTTATGTTTTTTCACCCAATCTTGAAGATACTTGGTGGTAATGAGCAGTACACCAATCCCACTTGGCTCAGCAAATTTCGTTCTTCTAGGTTGAAGCATTCGTTTGCAATAAGAGTTTGAATTTTCAGGTTTCACTCTCTTTTCTCCTATATTGATACATGAATTTGGAACTCTAAATCAAGCACGGTTTGTGCTAGCCCCTTGAAACTTGACACAATAAAGTAGTTCTAAGTTCTATGTGTACGGTTTGTTTCCTCTTGAAGTAGCCCTAGGAGGGAGTGGTTAAACACACTTTCGTTTGAAACGGGTTGCCATGCTTCCAAAAAACTACGAGTGTCCTGAAATCTCAGCTTATGTTTTTTCACCCAATCTTGAAGATACTTGGTGGTAATGAGCAGTACACCAATCCCACTTGGCTCAGCAAATTTCGTTCTTCTAGGTTGAAGCATTCGTTTGCAATAAGAGTTTGAATTTTCAGGTTTCACTCTGTTTTCTCCTATATTGATACATGAATTTGGAACTCTAAATCAAGCATGGTTTGTGCTAGGCCCTTGAAACTTGACACAATAAAGTAGTTCCAAGTTCTATGTGTATGGTTTGTTTCCTCTTGAAGTAGCTCTAGGAGGGAGTGGTGACACACACTTTTTTGAAACGGGTTGCCAAGCTTCCAAAAAACTACCAGTGTCCTGAAATCTCAGCATATGTTTTTCACCCAATCTTGAAGATACTTGGTGGTAATGAGCAGTACACCAATCCCACTTGGTTCAGCAAATTTCGTTCTTCTAGGTTGAAGCATTCATTGGCAGTAAGAGTTTGAATTTTCAGGTTTCACTCTGTTTTCTCCTATATTGATAGATGAATTTGGAACTCGAAATCAAACACGGTTTGTGCGAGCCCCTTGAAACTGGACACAAAAAAGTAGTTCTAAGTTATATCTGTATGGTTTGTGTCCAATTGAAGTTTCCCTAGGAGGGAGTGGTGAAACACACTTTCGTTTGGAAGAGGTTGCCAAGCTTCCAAAATCCTACGAGTGTCCTGAAATCTCAGCATATGTTTTTTCACCCAAACTTGAAGATACTTGGTGGTAATGAGCAGTACACCAATCCCACTTGGCTCAGCAAATTTCGTTCTTCTAGGTTGAAGCATTCGTTTGCAATAGAGATTTGAGTTTTCAGGTTTCACTCTCTTTTCTCCTGTATTGATACATGAATTTGGAACTCTAAATCAAGAACGGTTTGTGCTAGCCCCATGAAACTTGACACAATAAAGTAGTTCTAAGTTCTATCTGTATGGTTTGTGTCCAATTGAAGTTTCCCTAGGATGGAGTGGTGAAACACACTTTCGTTTGAAACGGGTTGCCAAGCTGCCAAAAAACTACGAGTGTCCTGAAATCTCAGCATATGTTTTTTCACCCAATCTTGAAGATACTTGGTGAAAATGAGCAGTACACCAATCCCACTTGACTCAGCAAATTTCGTTCTTCTAGGTTGAAGCATTCGTTTGCTAAGAGTTTGAGTTTTCAGGTTTCACTCTGTTTTCTCCTATATTGATACATGAATTATAACTCTAAATCAAGCACGGTTTGTGCTAGCCCCTTGAAACTTGACACAATAAAGAAGTTCTAAGTTCTATCTGTATGGTTTGTGTCCAATTGAAGTTTCCCTAGGAGGGAGTGGTGAAACACACTTTCGTTTGGAAGAGGTTGCCAAGCTTCCAAAATACTGCGAGTGTCCTGAAATCTCAGCATATGTTTTTTCACCCAATCTTGAAGATACTTGGTGGTAATGAGCAGTACACCAATCCCACTTGGCTCAGCAAATTTTGTTCTTCTAGGTTGAAGCATTCGTTGGCAGTAAGAGTTTGAATTTTCAGGTTTCACTCTGTTTTCTCCTATATTGATACATGTATTTGGAACTCTAAATCAAGCATGGTTTGTGCTAGGACCTTGAAACTTGACACAATAAAGTAGTTCTAAGTTCTATGTGTATGGTTTGTTTCCTCTTGAAGTAGCCCTAGGAGGGAGTGGTGAAACACACTTTCGTTTGAAACGGGTTGCCAAGCTTCCAAAAAACTACGAGTGTCCTGAAATCTCAGCATATGTTTTTTCACCCAATCTTGAAGATACTTGGTGATAATGAGCAGTACACCAATCCCACTGGGTTCAGCAAATTTCGTTCTTCTAGGTTGAAGCCTTCGTTGGCAGTAAGAGTTTGAATTTTCAGGTTTCACTCTGTTTTCTCCTATATTGATAGATGAATTTGGAACTCCAAATCATACACGGTTGTGCTAGCTCCTTGAAACTTGACACAATAAAGTAGTTCTAAGTTCTATCTGTATGGTTTGTGTCCAATTGAAGTTTCCCTAGGAGGGAGTGGTGAAACATACATTCGTTTGGAAGAGGTTGCCAAGCTTCCAAAATACTACGAGTGTCCTGAAATCTCAGCATATGTTTTTTCACCCAATCTTGAAGATACTTGGTGGTAATGAGCAGTACACCAATCCCACTTGGCTCAGCAAATTTCGTTCTTCTAGGTTGAAGCATTCGTTTGCAATAAGAGTTTGAATTTTCAGGTTTCACTCTCTTTTCTCCTATATTGATACATGAATTTGGAACTCTAAATCAAGCACGGTTTGTGCTAGCCCCTTGAAACTTGACACAATAAAGTAGTTCTAAGTTCTATGTGTACGGTTTGTTTCCTCTTGAAGTAGCCCAAGGAGGGAGTGGTTAAACACACTTTCGTTTGACATGGGTTGCCATGCTTCCAAAAATCTACGAGTGTCCTGAAATCTCAGCTTATGTTTTTTCACCCAATCTTGAAGATACTTGGTGGTAATGAGCAGTACACCAATCCCACTTGGCTCAGCAAATTTTGTTCTTCTAGGTTGAAGCATTCGTTTGCAATAAGAGTTTGAATTTTCAGGTTTCACTCTGTTTTCTCCTATATTGATACATGAATTTGGAACTCTAAATCAAGCATGGTTTGTGCTAGGCCCTTGAAACTTGACACAATAAAGTAGTTCCAAGTTCTATGTGTATGGTTTGTTTCCTCTTGAAGTAGCTCTAGGAGGGAGTGGTGAAACACACTTTTTTGAAACGGGTTGCCAAGCTTCCAAAAAACTACGAGTGTCCTGAAATCTCAGCATATGTTTTTTCACCCAATCTTGAAGATTCTTGGTGGTAATGAGCAGTACACCAATCCCACTTGGTTCAGCAAATTTCGTTCTTCTAGGTTGAAGCATTCATTGGCAGTAAGAGTTTGAATTTTCAGGTTTCACTCTGTTTTCTCCTATATTGATAGATGAATTTGGAACTCGAAATCAAACACGGTTTGTGCGAGCCCCTTGAAACTGGACACAATAAAGTAGTTCTAAGTTATATCTGTATGGTTTGTGTCCAATTGAAGTTTCCCTAGGAGGGAGTGGTGAAACACACTTTCGTTTGGAAGAGTTTGCCAAGCTTCCAAAATACTACGAGTGTCCTGAAATCTCAGCATATGTTTTTTCACCCAATCTTGAAGATACTTGGTGGTAATGAGCAGTACACCAATCCCACTTGGCTCAGCAAATTTCGTTCTTCTAGGTTGAAGCATTCGTTTGCAATAAGAGTTTGAGTTTTCAGGTTTCACTCTCTTTTCTCCTGTATTGATACATGAATTTGGAACTCTAAATCAAGAACGGTTTGTGCTAGCCCCATGAAACTTGACACAATAAAGTAGTTCTAAGTTCTATCTGTATGGTTTGTGTCCAATTGAAGTTTCCCTAGGATGGAGTGGTGAAACACACTTTCGTTTGAAACGGGTTGCCAAGCTGCCAAAAAACTACGAGTGTCCTGAAATCTCAGCATATGTTTTTTCACCCAATCTTGAAGATACTTGGTGAAAATGAGCAGTACACCAATCCCACTTGACTCAGCAAATTTCGTTCTTCTAGGTTGAAGCATTCGTTTGCTAAGAGTTTGAGTTTTCAGGTTTCACTCTGTTTTCTCCTATATTGATACATGACTTATAACTCTAAATCAAGAACGGTTTGTGCTAGCCCCTTGAAACTTGACACAATAAAGAAGTTCTAAGTTCTATCTGTATGGTTTGTGTCCAATTGAAGTTTCCCTAGGAGGGAGTGGTGAAACACACTTTCGTTTGGAAGAGGTTGCCAAGCTTCCAAAATACTACGAGTGTCCTGAAATCTCAGCATATGTTTTTTCACAAAATCTTGAAGATACTTGGTGGTAATGAGCAGTACACCAATCCCACTTGGCTCAGCAAATTTCGTTCTTCTAGGTTGAAGCATTCGTTGGCAGTAAGAGTTTGAATTTTCAGGTTTCACTCTGTTTTCTCCTATATTGATACATGTATTTGGAACTCTAAATCAAGCACGGTTTGTGCTAGCCCCTTGAAACTTGACACAATAAAGTAGTTCTAAGTTCTATGTGTATGGTTTGTTTCCTCTTGAAGTAGCCCTAGGAGGGAGTGGTGAAACACACTTTCGTTTGAAACGGGTTGCCAAGCTTCCAAAAAACTACGAGTGTCCTGAAATCTCAGCATATGTTTTTTCACCCAATCTTGAAGATACTTGGTGATAATGAGCAGTACACCAATCCCACTGGGTTCAGCAAATTTCGTTCTTCTAGGTTAAAGCCTTCGTTGGCAGTAAGAGTTTGAATTTTCAGGTTTCACTTTGTTTTCTCCCATATTGATAGATGAATTTGGAACTCCAAATCATACACGGTTTGTGAGAGCTCCTTGAAACTTGACACAATAAAGTAGTTCTAAGTTCTATCTGTATGGTTTGTGTCCAATTGAATTTTCCCTAGGAGGGAGTGGTGAAACATACTTTCGTTTGGAAGAGGTTGCCAAGCTTCCAAAATACTACGAGTGTCCTGAAATCTCAGCATATGTTTTTTCACCCAATCTTGAAGATACTTGGTGGTAATGAGCAGTACACCAATCCCACTTGGCTCAGCAAATTTCGTTCTTCTAGGTTGAAGCATTCGTTTGCAATAAGAGTTTGAATTTTCAGGTTTCACTCTCTTTTCTCCTATATTGATACATGAATTTGGAACTCTAAATCAAGCACGGTTTGTGCTAGCCCCTTGAAACTTGACACAATAAAGTAGTTCTAAGTTGTATGTGTACGGTTTGTTTCCTCTTGAAGTAGCCCTAGGAGGGAGTGGTTAAACACACTTTCGTTTGAAACGGGTTGCCATGCTTCCAAAAAACTACGAGTGTCCTGAAATATCAGCTTATGTTTTTTCACCCAATCTTGAAGATACTTGGTGGTAATGAGCAGTACACCAATCCCACTTGGCTCAGCAAATTTCGTTCTTCTAGGTTGAAGCATTCGTTGGCAGTAAGAGTTTGAATTTTCAGGTTTCACTCTGTTTTCTCCTATATTGATACATGTATTTGGAACTCTAAATCAAGCACGGTTTGTGCTAGGACCTTGAAACTTGACACAATAAAGTAGTTCTAAGTTCTATGTGTATGGTTTGTTTCCTCTTGAAGTAGCCCTAGGAGGGAGTGGTGAAACACACTTTCGTTTGAAACGGGTTGCCAAGCTTCCAAAAAACTACGAGTGTCCTGAAATCTCAGCATGTGTTTTTTCACCCAATCTTGAAGATACTTGGTGATAATGAGCAGTACACCAATCCCACTGGGTTCAGCAAATTTCGATCTTCTAGGTTGAAGCCTTCGTTGGCAGTATAGTTTGAATTTTCAGGTTTCACTCTGTTTTCTCCTATATTGATACATGACTTTGGAACTCCAAATCATACACGGTTTGTGCTAGCTCCTTGAAACTTGACACAATAAAGTAGTTCTAAGTTCTATCTGTATGGTTTGTGTCCAATTGAAGTTTCCCTAGGAGGGAGTGGTGAAACATACTTTCGTTTGGAAGAGGTTGCCAAGCTTCCAAAATACTACGAGTGTCCTGAAATCTCAGCATATGTTTTTTCACCCAATCTTGAAGATACTTGGTGGTAATGAGCAGTACACCAATCCCACTTGGCTCAGCAAATTTCGTTCTTCTAGGTTGAAGCATTCGTTTGCAATAAGAGTTTGAATTTTCAGGTTTCACTCTCTTTTCTCCTATATTGATACATGAATTTGGAACTCTAAATCAAGCACGGTTTGTGCTAGCCCCTTGAAACTTGACACAATAAAGTAGTTCTAAGTTCTATGTGTACAGTTTGTTTCCTCTTGAAGTAGCCCTAGGAGGGAGTGGTTAAACACACTTTCGTTTGAAACGGGTTGCCATGCTTCCAAAAAACTACGAGTGTCCTGAAATCTCAGCTTATGTTTTTTCACCCAATCTTGAAGATACTTGGTGGTAATGAGCAGTACACCAATCCCACTTGGCTCAGCAAATTTCGTTCTTCTAGGTTGAAGCATTCGTTTGCAATAAGAGTTTGAATTTTCAGGTTTCACTCTGTTTTCTCCTATATTGATACATGAATTTGGAACTCTAAATCAAGCACGGTTTGTGCTAGGCCCTTGAAACTTGACACAATAAAGTAGTTCCAAGTTCTATGTGTATGGTTTGTTTCCTCTTGAAGTAGCTCTAGGAGGGAGTGGTGAAACACACTTTTTGAAACGGGTTGCCAAGCTTCCAAAAAACTACGAGTGTCCTGAAATCTCAGCATATGTTTTTTCACCCAATCTTGAAGATACTTGGTGGTAATGAGCAGTACACCAATCCCACTTGGTTCAGCAAATTTCGTTCTTCTAGGTTGAAGCATTCATTGGCAGTAAGAGTTTGAATTTTCAGGTTTCACTCTGTTTTCTCCTATATTGATAGATGAATTTGGAACTCGAAATCAAACACGGTTTGTGCGAGCCCCTTGAAACTGGACACAATAAAGTAGTTCTAAGTTATATCTGTATGGTTTGTGTCCAATTGAAGTTTCCCTAGGAGGGAGTGGTGAAACACACTTTCGTTTGGAAGAGTTTGCCAAGCTTCCAAAATACTACGAGTGTCCTGAAATCTCAGCATATGTTTTTTCACCCAATCTTGAAGATACTTGGTGGTAATGAGCAGTACACCAATCCCACTTGGCTCAGCAAATTTCGTTCTTCTAAGTTGAAGCATTCGTTGGCAGTAAGAGTTTGAATTTTCAGGTTTCACTCTGTTTTCTCCTATATTGATACATGTATTTGGAACTCTAAATCAAGCACGGTTTGTGCTAGGACCTTGAAACTTGACACAATAAAGTAGTTCTAAGTTCTATGTGTATGGTTTGTTTCCTCTTGAAGTAGCCCTTGGAGGGAGTGGTGAAACACACTTTCGTTTGAAACGGGTTCCCAAGCTTCCAAAAAACTACGAGTGTCCTGAAATCTCAGCATATGTTTTTTCACCCAATCTTGAAGATACTTGGTGATAATGAGCAGTACACCAATCCCACTGGGTTCAGCAAATTTCGTTCTTCTAGGTTGAAGCCTTCGTTGGCAGTAAGAGTTTGAATTTTCAGGTTTCACTCTGTTTTCTCCTATATTGATAGATGAATTTGGAACTCCAAATCATACACGGTTTGTGCTAGCTCCTTGAAACTTGACACAATAAAGTAGTTCTAAGTTCTATCTGTATGGTTTGTGTCCAATTGAAGTTTCCCTAGGAGGGAGTGGTGAAACACACTTTCGTTTGGAAGAGGTTGCCAAGCTTCCAAAATACTACGAGTGTCCTGAAATCTCAGCATATGTTTTTTCACCCAATCTTGAAGATACTTGGTTGTAATGAGCAGTACACCAATCCCACTTGGCTCAGCAAATTTCGTTCTTCTAGGTTGAAGCATTCGTTTGCAATAAGAGTTTGAATTTTGAGGTTTCACTCTCTTTTCTCCTATATTGATACATGAATTTGGAACTCTAAATCAAGCACGGTTTGTGCTAGCCCCTTGAAACTTGACACAATAAAGTAGTTCTAAGTTCTATGTGTACGGTTTGTTTCCTCTTGAAGTAGCCCTAGGAGGGAGTGGTTAAACACACTTTCGTTTGAAACGGGTTGCCATGCTTCCAAAAAACTACGAGTGTCCTGAAATCTCAGCTTATGTTTTTTCACCCAATCTTGAAGATACTTGGTGGTAATGAGCAGTACACCAATCCCACTTGGCTCAGCAAATTTCGTTCTTCTAGGTTGAAGCATTCGTTTGCAATAAGAGTTTGAATTTTCAGGTTTCACTCTCTTTTCTCCTATATTGATACATGAATTTGGAACTCTAAATCAAGCACGGTTTGTGCTAGCCCCTTGAAACTTGACACAATAAAGTAGTTCTAAGTTCTATGTGTACGGTTTGTTTCCTCTTGAAGTAGCCCTAGGAGGGAGTGGTTAAACACACTTTCGTTTGAAACGGGTTGCCATGCTTCCAAAAAACTACGAGTGTCCTGAAATCTCAGCTTATGTTTTTTCACCCAATCTTGAAGATACTTGGTGGTAATGAGCAGTACACCAATCCCACTTGGCTCAGCAAATTTCGTTCTTCTAGGTTGAAGCATTCGTTTGCAATAAGAGTTTGAATTTTCAGGTTTCACTCTGTTTTCTCCTATATTGATACATGAATTTGGAACTCTAAATCAAGCATGGTTTGTGCTAGGCCCTTGAAACTTGACACAATAAAGTAGTTCCAAGTTCTATGTGTATGGTTTGTTTCCTCTTGAAGTAGCTCTAGGAGGGAGTGGTGAAACACACTTTTTTGAAACGGGTTGCCAAGCTTCCAAAAAACTACCAGTGTCCTGAAATCTCAGCATATGTTTTTTCACCCAATCTTGAAGATACTTGGTGGTAATGAGCAGTACACCAATCCCACTTGGTTCAGCAAATTTCGTTCTTCTAGGTTATAGCATTCATTGGCAGTAAGAGTTTGAATTTTCAGGTTTCACTCTGTTTTCTCCTATATTGATAGATGAATTTGGAACTCGAAATCAAACACGGTTTGTGCGAGCCCCTTGAAACTGGACACAATAAAGTAGTTCTAAGTTATATCTGTATGGTTTGTGTCCAATTGAAGTTTCCCTAGGAGGGAGTGGTGAAACACACTTTCGTTTGGAAGAGGTTGCCAAGCTTCCAAAATACTACGAGTGTCCTGAAATCTCAGCATATGTTTTTTCACCCAATTTTGAAGATACTTGGTGGTAATGAGCAGTACACCAATCCCACTTGGCTCAGCAAATTTCGTTCTTCTAGGTTGAAGCATTCGTTTGCAATAAGAGTTTGAGTTTTCAGGTTTCACTCTCTTTTCTCCTGTATTGATACATGAATTTGGAACTCTAAATCAAGAACGGTTTGTGCTAGCCCCATGAAACTTGACACAATAAAGTAGTTCTAAGTTCTATCTGTATGGTTTGTGTCCAATTGAAGTTTCCCTAGGATGGAGTGGTGAAACACACTTTCGTTTGAAACGGGTTGCCAAGCTGCCAAAAAACTACGAGTGTCCTGAAATCTCAGCATATGTTTTTTCACCCAATCTTGAAGATACTTGGTGAAAATGAGCAGTACACCAATCCCACTTGACTCAGCAAATTTCGTTCTTCTAGGTTGAAGCATTCGTTTGCTAAGAGTTTGAGTTTTCAGGTTTCACTCTGTTTTCTCCTATATTGATACATGAATTATAACTCTAAATCAAGAACGGTTTGTGCTAGCCCCTTGAAACTTGACACAATAAAGAAGTTCTAAGTTCTATCTGTATGGTTTGTGTCCAATTGAAGTTTCCCTAGGAGGGAGTGGTGAAACACACTTTCGTATGGAAGAGGTTGCCAAGCTTCCAAAATACTGCGAGTGTCCTGAAATCTCAGCATATGTTTTTTCACCCAATCTTGAAGATACTTGGTGGTAATGAGCAGTACACCAATCCCACTTGGCTCAGCAAATTTTGTTCTTCTAGGTTGAAGCATTCGTTGGCAGTAAGAGTTTGAATTTTCAGGTTTCACTCTGTTTTCTCCTATATTGATACATGTATTTGGAACTCTAAATCAAGCATGGTTTGTGCTAGGACCTTGAAACTTGACACAATAAAGTAGTTCTAAGTTCTATGTGTATGGTTTGTTTCCTCTTGAAGTAGCCCTAGGAGGGAGTGGTGAAACACACTTTCGTTTGAAACGGGTTGCCAAGCTTCCAAAAAACTACGAGTGTCCTGAAATCTCAGCATATGTTTTTTCACCCAATCTTGAAGATACTTGGTGATAATGAGCAGTACACCAATCCCACTGGGTTCAGCAAATTTCGTTCTTCTAGGTTGAAGCCTTCGTTGGCAGTAAGAGTTTGAATTTTCAGGTTTCACTCTGTTTTCTCCTATATTGATAGATGAATTTGGAACTCCAAATCATACACGGTTTGTGCTAGCTCCTTGAAACTTGACACAATAAAGTAGTTCTAAGTTCTATCTGTATGGTTTGTGTCCAATTGAAGTTTCCCTAGGAGGGAGTGGTGAAACATACTTTCGTTTGGAAGAGGTTGCCAAGCTTCCAAATACTACGAGTGTCCTGAAATCTCAGCATATGTTTTTTCACCCAAACTTGAAGATACTTGGTGGTAATGAGCAGTACACCAATCCCACTTGGCTCAGCAAATTTCGTTCTTCTAGGTTGAAGCATTCGTTTGCAATAAGAGTTTGAATTTTCAGGTTTCACTCTGTTTTCTCCTATATTGATAGATGAATTTGGAACTCGAAATCAAACACGGTTTGTGCGAGCCCTTGAAACTGGACACAATAAAGTAGTTCTAAGTTATATCTGTATGGTTTGTGTCCAATTGAAGTTTCCCTAGGAGGGAGTGGTGAAACACACTTTCGTTTGGAAGAGTTTGCCAAGCTTCCAAAATACTACGAGTGTCCTGAAATCTCAGCATATGTTTTTTCACCCAATCTTGAAGATACTTGGTGGTAATGAGCAGTACACCAATCCCACTTGGCTCAGCAAATTTCGTTCTTCTAGGTTGAAGCATTCGTTTGCAATAAGAGTTTGAGTTTTCAGGTTTCACTCTCTTTTCTCCTGTATTGATACATGAATTTGGAACTCTAAATCAAGAACGGTTTGTGCTAGCCCCATGAAACTTGACACAATAAAGTAGTTCTAAGTTCTATCTGTATGGTTTGTGTCCAATTGAAGTTTCCCTAGGATGGAGTGGTGAAACACACTTTCGTTTGAAACGGGTTGCCAAGCTGCCAAAAAACTACGAGTGTCCTGAAATCTCAGCATATGTTTTTTCACCCAATCTTGAAGATACTTGGTGAAAATGAGCAGTACACCAATCCCACTTGACTCAGCAAATTTCGTTCTTCTAGGTTGAAGCATTCGTTTGCTAAGAGTTTGAGTTTTCAGGTTTCACTCTGTTTTCTCCTATATTGATACATGACTTATAACTCTAAATCAAGAACGGTTTGTGCTAGCCCCTTGAAACTTGACACAATAAAGAAGTTCTAAGTTCTATCTGTATGGTTTGTGTCCAATTGAAGTTTCCCTAGGAGGGAGTGGTGAAACACACTTTCGTTTGGAAGAGGTTGCCAAGCTTCCAAAATACTACGAGTGTCCTGAAATCTCAGCATATGTTTTTTCACCCAAACTTGAAGATACTTGGTGGTAATGAGCAGTACACCAATCCCACTTGGCTCAGCAAATTTCGTTCTTCTAGGTTGAAGCATTCGTTGGCAGTAAGAGTTTGAATTTTCAGGTTTCACTCTGTTTTCTCCTATATTGATACATGTATTTGGAACTCTAAATCAAGCACGGTTTGTGCTAGGACCTTGAAACTTGACACAATAAAGTAGTTCTAAGTTCTATGTGTATGGTTTGTTTCCTCTTGAAGTAGCCCTAGGAGGGAGTGGTGAAACACACTTTCGTTTGAAACGGGTTGCCAAGCTTCCAAAAAACTACGAGTGTCCTGAAATCTCAGCATATGTTTTTTCACCCAATCTTGAAGATACTTGGTGATAATGAGCAGTACACCAATCCCTCTGGGTTCAGCAAATTTCGTTCTTCTAGGTTAAAGCCTTCGTTGGCAGTAAGAGTTTGAATTTTCAGGTTTCACTTTGTTTTCTCCCATATTGATAGATGAATTTGGAACTCCAAATCATACACGGTTTGTGAGAGCTCCTTGAAACTTGACACAATAAAGTAGTTCTAAGTTCTATCTGTATGGTTTGTGTCCAATTGAATTTTCCCTAGGAGGGAGTGGTGAAACATACTTTCGTTTGGAAGAGGTTGCCAAGCTTCCAAAATACTACGAGTGTCCTGAAATCTCAGCATATGTTTTTTCACCCAATCTTGAAGATACTTGGTGGTAATGAGCAGTACACCAATCCCACTTGGCTCAGCAAATTTCGTTCTTCTAGGTTGAAGCATTCGTTTGCAATAAGAGTTTGAATTTTCAGGTTTCACTCTCTTTTCTCCTATATTGATACATGAATTTGGAACTCTAAATCAAGCACGGTTTGTGCTAGCCCCTTGAAACTTGACACAATAAAGTAGTTCTAAGTTGTATGTGTACGGTTTGTTTCCTCTTGAAGTAGCCCTAGGAGGGAGTGGTTAAACACACTTTCGTTTGAAACGGGTTGCCATGCTTCCAAAAAACTACGAGTGTCCTGAAATCTCAGCTTATGTTTTTTCACCCAATCTTGAAGATACTTGGTGGTAATGAGCAGTACACCAATCCCACTTGGCTCAGCAAATTTCGTTCTTCTAGGTTGAAGCATTCGTTTGCAATAAGAGTTTGAATTTTCAGGTTTCACTCTGTTTTCTCCTATATTGATACATGTATTTGGAACTCTAAATCAAGCACGGTTTGTGCTAGGACCTTGAAACTTGACACAATAAAGTAGTTCTAAGTTCTATGTGTATGGTTTGTTTCCTCTTGAAGTAGCCCTAGGAGGGAGTGGTGAAACACACTTTCGTTTGAAACGGGTTGCCAAGCTTCCAAAAAACTACGAGTGTCCTGAAATCTCAGCATATGTTTTTTCACCCAATCTTGAAGATACTTGGTGATAATGAGCAGTACACCAATCCCACTGGGTTCAGCAAATTTCGTTCTTCTAGGTTAAAGCCTTCGTTGGCAGTAAGAGTTTGAATTTTCAGGTTTCACTTTGTTTTCTCCCATATTGATAGATGAATTTGGAACTCCAAATCATACACGGTTTGTGAGAGCTCCTTGAAACTTGACACAATAAAGTAGTTCTAAGTTCTATCTGTATGGTTTGTGTCCAATTGAATTTTCCCTAGGAGGGAGTGGTGAAACATACTTTCGTTTGGAAGAGGTTGCCAAGCTTCCAAAATACTACGAGTGTCCTGAAATCTCAGCATATGTTTTTCACCCAATCTTGAAGATACTTGGTGGTAATGAGCAGTACACCAATCCCACTTGGCTCAGCAAATTTCGTTCTTCTAGGTTGAAGCATTCGTTGGCAGTAAGAGTTTGAATTTTCAGGTTTCACTCTGTTTTCTCCTATATTGATACATGTATTTGGAACTCTAAATCAAGCACGGTTTGTGCTAGGACCTTGAAACTTGACACAATAAAGTAGTTCTAAGTTCTATGTGTATGGTTTGTTTCCTCTTGAAGTAGCCCTAGGAGGGAGTGGTGAAACACACTTTCGTTTGAAACGGGTTGCCAAGCTTCCAAAAAACTACGAGTGTCCTGAAATCTCAGCATGTGTTTTTTCACCCAATCTTGAAGATACTTGGTGATAATGAGCAGTACACCAATCCCACTGGGTTCAGCAAATTTCGATCTTCTAGGTTGAAGCCTTCGTTGGCAGTATAGTTTGAATTTTAAGGTTTCACTCTGTTTTCTCCTATATTGATACATGAATTTGGAACTCCAAATCATACACGGTTTGTGCTAGCTCCTTGAAACTTGACACAATAAAGTAGTTCTAAGTTCTATCTGTATGGTTTGTGTCCAATTGAAGTTTCCCTAGGAGGGAGTGGTGAAACATACTTTCGTTTGGAAGAGGTTGCCAAGCTGCCAAAAAACTACGAGTGTCCTGAAATCTCAGCATATGTTTTTTCACCCAATCTTGAAGATACTTGGTGAAAATGAGCAGTACACCAATCCCACTTGACTCAGCAAATTTCGTTCTTCTAGGTTGAAGCATTCGTTTGCTAAGAGTTTGAGTTTTCAGGTTTCACTCTGTTTTCTCCTATATTGATACATGAATTATAACTCTAAATCAAGAACGGTTTGTGCTAGCCCCTTGAAACTTGACACAATAAAGAAGTTCTAAGTTCTATCTGTATGGTTTGTGTCCAATTGAAGTTTCCCTAGGAGGGAGTGGTGAAACATACTTTCGTTTGGAAGAGGTTGCCAAGCTTCCAAAATACTACGAGTGTCCTGAAATCTCAGCATATGTTTTTTCACCCAATCTTGAAGATACTTGGTGGTAATGAGCAGTACACCAATCCCACTTGGCTCAGCAAATTTCGTTCTTCTAGGTTGAAGCATTCGTCTGCAATAAGAGTTTGAATTTTCAGGTTTCACTCTCTTTTCTCCTATATTGATACATGAATTTGGAACTCTAAATCAAGCACGGTTTGTGCTAGCCCCTTGAAACTTGACACAATAAAGTAGTTCTAAGTTGTATGTGTACTGTTTGTTTCCTCTTGAAGTAGCCCTAGGAGGGAGTGGTTAAACACACTTTCGTTTGAAACGGGTTGCCATGCTTCCAAAAAACTACGAGTGTCCTGAAATCTCAGCTTATGTTTTTTCACCCAATCTTGAAGATACTTGGTGGTAATGAGCAGTACACCAATCCCACTTGGCTCAGCAAATTTCGTTCTTCTAGGTTGAAGCATTCGTTTGCAATAAGAGTTTGAATTTTCAGGTTTCACTCTCTTTTCTCCTATATTGATACATGAATTTGGAACTGTACATCAAGCACGGTTTGTGCTAGCCCCTTGAAACTTGACACAATAAAGTAGTTCTAAGTTCTATGTGTACGGTTTGTTTCCTCTTGAAGTAGCCCTAGGAGGGAGTGTTTAAACACACTTTCGTTTGAAACGGGTTGCCATGCTTCCAAAAAACTACGAGTGTCCTGAAATCTCAGCTTATGTTTTTTCACCCAATCTTGAAGATACTTGGTGGTAATGAGCAGTACACCAATCCCACTTGGCTCAGCAAATTTCGTTCTTCTAGGTTGAAGCATTCGTTTGCAATAAGAGTTTGAATTTTCAGGTTTCACTCTGTTTTCTCCTATATTGATACATGAATTTGGAACTCTAAATCAAGCATGGTTTGTGCTAGGCCCTTGAAACTTGACACAATAAAGTAGTTCCAAGTTCTATGTGTATGGTTTGTTTCCTCTTGAAGTAGCTCTAGGAGGGAGTGGTGAAACACACTTTTTTGAAACGGGTTGCCAAGCTTCCAAAAAACTACGAGTGTCCTGAAATCTCAGCATATGTTTTTTCACCCAATCTTGAAGACACTTGGTGGTAATGAGCAGTACACCAATCCCACTTGGTTCAGCAAATTTCGTTCTTCTAGGTTGAAGCATTCATTGGCAGTAAGAGTTTGAATTTTCAGGTTTCACTCTGTTTTCTCCTATATTGATAGATGAATTTGGAACTCGAAATCAAACACGGTTTGTGCGAGCCCCTTGAAACTGGACACAATAAAGTAGTTCTAAGTTATATCTGTATGGTTTGTGTCCAATTGAAGTTTCCCTAGGAGGGAGTGGTGAAACACACTTTCGTTTGGAAGAGTTTGCCAAGCTTCCAAAATACTACGAGTGTCCTGAAATCTCAGCATATGTTTTTTCACCCAATCTTGAAGATACTTGGTGGTAATGAGCAGTACACCAATCCCACTTGGCTCAGCAAATTTCGTTCTTCTAGGTTGAAGCATTCGTTTGCAATAAGAGTTTGAGTTTTCAGGTTTCACTCTCTTTTCTCCTGTATTGATACATGAATTTGGAACTCTAAATCAAGAACGGTTTGTGCTAGCCCCATGAAACTTGACACAATAAAGTAGTTCTAAGTTCTATCTGTATGGTTTGTGTCCAATTGAAGTTTCCCTAGGATGGAGTGGTGAAACACACTTTCGTTTGAAACGGGTTGCCAAGCTGCCAAAAAACTACGAGTGTCCTGAAATCTCAGCATATGTTTTTTGACCCAATCTTGAAGATACTTGGTGAAAATGAGCAGTACACCAATCCCACTTGACTCAGCAAATTTCGTTCTTCTAGGTTGAAGCATTCGTTTGCTAAGAGTTTGAGTTTTCAGATTTCACTCTGTTTTCTCCTATATTGATACATGAATTATAACTCTAAATCAAGAACGGTTTGTGCTAGCCCCTTGAAACTTCACACAATAAAGAAGTTCTAAGTTCTATCTGTATGGTTTGTGTCCAATTGATGTTTCCCTAGGAGGGAGTGGTGAAACACACTTTCGTTTGGAAAGGTTGCCAAGCTTCCAAAATACTACGAGTGTCCTGAAATCTCAGCATATGTTTTTTCACCCAATCTTGAAGATACTTGGTGGTAATGAGCAGTACACCAATCCCACTTGGCTCAGCAAATTTCGTTCTTCTAGGTTGAAGCATTCGTTGGCAGTAAGAGTTTGAATGTTCAGGTTTCACTCTGTTTTCTCCTATATTGATACATGTATTTGGAACTCTAAATCAAGCACGGTTTGTGCTAGGACCTTGAAACTTGACACAATAAAGTAGTTCTAAGTTCTATGTGTATGGTTTGTTTCCTCTTGAAGTAGCCCTAGGAGGGAGTGGTGAAACACACTTTCGTTTGAAACGGGTTGCCAAGCTTCCAAAAAACTACGAGTGTCCTGAAATCTCAGCATATGTTTTTTCACCCAATCTTGAAGATACTTGGTGATAATGAGCAGTACACCAATCCCACTGGGTTCAGCAAATTTCGTTCTTCTAGGTTGAAGCCTTCGTTGGCAGTAAGAGTTTGAATTTTCAGGTTTCACTCTGTTTTCTCCTATATTGATAGATGAATTTGGAACTCCAAATCATACACGGTTTGTGCTAGCTCCTTGAAACTTGACACAATAAAGTAGTTCTAAGTTCTATCTGTATGGTTTGTGTCCAATTGAAGTTTCCCTAGGAGGGAGTGGTGAAACATACTTTCGTTTGGAAGAGGTTGCCAAGCTTCCAAAATACAACGAGTGTCCTGAAATCTCAGCATATGTTTTTTCACCCAATCTTGAAGATACTTGGTGGTAATGAGCAGTACACCAATCCCACTTGGCTCAGCAAATTTCGTTCTTCTAGGTTGAAGCATTCGTTTGCAATAAGAGTTTGAATTTTCAGGTTTCACTCTCTTTTCTCCTATATTGATACATGAATTTGGAACTCTAAATCAAGCACGGTTTGTGCTAGGACCTTGAAACTTGACACAATAAAGTAGTTCTAAGTTCTATGTGTACGGTTTGTTTCCTCTTGAAGTAGCCCTAGGAGGGAGTGGTTAAACACACTTTCGTTTGAAACGGGTTGCCATGCTTCCAAAAAACTACGAGTGTCCTGAAATCTCAGCATATGTTTTTTCACCCAATCTTGAAGATACTTGGTGGTAATGAGCAGTACACCAATCCCACTTGGCTCAGCAAATTTCGTTCTTCTAGGTTGAAGCATTCGTTTGCAATAAGAGTTTGTATTTTCAGGTTTCACTCTGTTTTCTCCTATATTGATACATGAATTTGGAACTCTAAATCAAGCACGGTTTGTGCTAGGCCCTTGAAACTTGACACAATAAAGTAGTTCTAAGTTCTATGTGTACGGTTTGTTTCCTCTTGAAGTAGCCCTAGGAGGGAGTGGTGAAACACACTTTCGTATGAAACGGGTTGCCAAGCTTCCAAAAAACTACGAGTGTCCTGAAATCTCAGCATATGTTTTTTCACCCAATCTTGAAGATACTTGGTGATAATGAGCAGTACACCAATCCCACTGGGTTCAGCAAATTTCGTTCTTCTAGGTTGAAGCCTTCGTTGGCAGTAAGAGTTTGAATTTTCAGGTTTCACTCTGTTTTCTCCTATATTGATAGATGAATTTGGAACTCCAAATCATACACGGTTTGTGCTAGCTCCTTGAAACTTGACACAATAAAGTAGTTCTAAGTTCTATCTGTATGGTTTGTGTCCAATTGAAGTTTCCCTAGGAGGGAGTGGTGAAACATACTTTCGTTTGGAAGAGGTTGCCAAGCTTCCAAAATACAACGAGTGTCCTGAAATCTCAGCATATGTTTTTTCACCCAATCTTGAAGATACTTGGTGGTAATGAGCAGTACACCAATCCCACTTGGCTCAGCAAATTTCGTTCTTCTAGGTTGAAGCATTCGTTTGCAATAAGAGTTTGAATTTTCAGGTTTCACTCTCTTTTCTCCTATATTGATACATGAATTTGGAACTCTAAATCAAGCACGGTTTGTGCTAGGACCTTGAAACTTGACACAATAAAGTAGTTCTAAGTTCTATGTGTACGGTTTGTTTCCTCTTGAAGTAGCCCTAGGAGGGAGTGGTTAAACACACTTTCGTTTGAAACGGGTTGCCATGCTTCCAAAAAACTACGAGTGTCCTGAAATCTCAGCTTATGTTTTTTCACCCAATCTTGAAGATACTTGGTGGTAATGAGCAGTACACCAATCCCACTTGGCTCAGTAAATTTCGTTCTTCTAGGTTGAAGCATTCGTTTGCAATAAGAGTTTGAATTTTCAGGTTTCACTCTGTTTTCTCCTATATTGATACATGAATTTGGAACTCTAAATCAAGCACGGTTTGTGCTAGGCCCTTGAAACTTGACACAATAAAGTAGTTCTAAGTTCTATGTGTACGGTTTGTTTCCTCTTGAAGTAGCCCTAGGAGGGAGTGGTGAAACACACTTTCGTATGAAACGGGTTGCCAAGCTTCCAAAAAACTACGAGTGTCCTGAAATCTCAGCATATGTTTTTTCACCCAATCTTGAAGATACTTGGTGATAATGAGCAGTACACCAATCCCACTGGGTTCAGCAAATTTCGTTCTTCTAGTTTGAAGCCTTCGTTGGCAGTAAGAGTTTGAATTTTCAGGTTTCACTCTGTTTTCTCCTATATTGATAGATGAATTTGGAACTCCAAATCATACACGGTTTGTGCTAGCTCCTTGAAACTTGACACAATAAAGTAGTTCTAAGTTCTATCTGTATGGTTTGTGTCCAATTGAAGTTTCCCTAGGAGGGAGTGGTGAAACATACTTTCGTTTGGAAGAGGTTGCCAAGCTTCCAAAATACTACGAGTGTCCTGAAATCTCAGCATGTTTTTTCAGCCAATCTTGAAGATACTTGGTGGTAATGAGCAGTACACCAATCCCACTTGGCTCAGCAAATTTCGTTCTTCTAGGTTGAAGCATTCGTTTGCAATAAGAGTTTGAATTTTCAGGTTTCACTCTCTTTTCTCCTATATTGATACATGAATTTGGAACTCTAAATCAAGCACGGTTTGTGCTAGCCCCTTGAAACTTGACACAATAAAGTAGTTCTAAGTTCTATGTGTACGGTTTGTTTCCTCTTGAAGTAGCCCTAGGAGGGAGTGTTTAAACACACTTTCGTTTGAAACGGGTTGCCATGCTTCCAAAAAACTACGAGTGTCCTGAAATCTCAGCTTATGTTTTTTCACCCAATCTTGAAGATACTTGGTGGTAATGAGCAGTACACCAATCCCACTTGGCTCAGCAAATTTCGTTCGTCTAGGTTGAAGCATTCGTTTGCAATAAGAGTTTGAATTTTCAGGTTTCACTCTGTTTTCTCCTATATTGATACATGAATTTGGAACTCTAAATCAAGCATGGTTTGTGCTAGGCCCTTGAAACTTGACACAATAAAGTAGTTCCAAGTTCTATGTGTATGGTTTGTTTCTTCTTGAAGTAGCTCTAGGAGGGAGTGGTGAAACACACTTTTTTGAAACGGGTTGCCAAGCTTCCAAAAAACTACGAGTGTCCTGAAATCTCAGCATATGTTTTTTCACCCAATCTTGAAGATACTTGGTGGTAATGAGCAGTACACCAATCCCACTTGGTTCAGCAAATTTCGTTCTTCTAGGTTGAAGCATTCATTGGCAGTAAGAGTTTGAATTTTCAGGTCTCACTCTGTTTTCTCCTATATTGATAGATGAATTTGGAACTCGAAATCAAACACGGTTTGTGCGAGCCCCTTGAAACTGGACACAATAAAGTAGTTCTAAGTTATATCTGTATGGTTTGTGTCCAATTGAAGTTTCCCTAGGAGGGAGTGGTGAAACACACTTTCGTTTGGAAGAGTTTGCCAAGCTTCCAAAATACTACGAGTGTCCTGAAATCTCAGCATATGTTTTTTCACCAATCTTGAAGATACTTGGTGGTAATGAGCAGTACACCAATCCCACTTGGCTCAGCAAATTTCGTTCTTCTAGGTTGAAGCATTCGTTTGCAATAAGAGTTTGAGTTTTCAGGTTTCACTCTCTTTTCTCCTGTATTGATACATGAATTTGGAACTCTAAATCAAGAACGGTTTGTGCTAGCCCCATGAAACTTGACACAATAAAGTAGTTCTAAGTTCTATCTGTATGGTTTGTGTCCAATTGAAGTTTCCCTAGGATGGAGTGGTGAAACACACTTTCGTTTGAAACGGGTTGCCAAGCTGCCAAAAAACTACGAGTGTCCTGAAATCTCAGCATATGTTTTTTCACCCAATCTTGAAGATACTTGGTGAAAATGAGCAGTACACCAATCCCACTTGACTCAGCAAATTTCGTTCTTCTAGGTTGAAGCATTCGTTTGCTAAGAGTTTGAGTTTTCAGGTTTCACTCTGTTTTCTCCTATATTGATACATGAATTATAACTCTAAATCAAGAACGGTTTGTGCTAGCCCCTTGAAACTTGACACAATAAAGAAGTTCTAAGTTCTATCTGTATGGTTTGTGTCCAATTGAAGTTTCCCTAGGAGGGAGTGGTGAAACACACTTTCGTTTGGAAAGGTTGCCAAGCTTCCAAAATACTACGAGTGTCCTGAAATCTCAGCATATGTTTTTTCACCCAATCTTGAAGATACTTGGTGGTAATGAGCAGTACACCAATCCCACTTGGCTCAGCAAATTTCGTTCTTCTAGGTTGAAGCATTCGTTGGCAGTAAGAGTTTGAATTTTCAGGTTTCACTCTGTTTTCTCCTATATTGATACATGTATTTGGAACTCTAAATCAAGCACGGTTTGTGCTAGGACCTTGAAACTTGACACAATAAAGTAGTTCTAAGTTCTATGTGTATGGTTTGTTTCCTCTTGAAGTAGCCCTAGGAGGGAGTGGTGAAACACACTTTCGTTTGAAACGGGTTGCCAAGCTTCCAAAAAACTACGAGTGTCCTGAAATCTCAGCATATGTTTTTTCACCCAATCTTGAAGATACTTGGTGATAATTAGCAGTACACCAATCCCACTGGGTTCAGCAAATTTCGTTCTTCTAGGTTGAAGCCTTCGTTGGCAGTAAGAGTTTGAATTTTCAGGTTTCACTCTGTTTTCTCCTATATTGATAGATGAATTTGGAACTCCAAATCATACACGGTTTGTGCTAGCTCCTTGAAACTTGACACAATAAAGTAGTTCTAAGTTCTATCTGTATGGTTTGTGTCCAATTGAAGTTTCCCTAGGAGAAAGTGGTGAAACATACTTTCGTTTGGAACAGGTTGCCAAGCTTCCAAAATACTACGAGTGTCCTGAAATCTCAGCATATGTTTTTTCACCCAATCTTGAAGATACTTGGTGGTAATGAGCAGTACACCAATCCCACTTGGCTCAGCAAATTTCGTTCTTCTAGGTTGAAGCATTCGTTTGCAATAAGAGTTTGAATTTTCAGGTTTCACTCTCTTTTCTCCTATATTGATACATGAATTTGGAACTCTAAATCAAGCACGGTTTGTGCTAGCCCCTTGAAACTTGACACAATAAAGTAGTTCTAAGTTCTATGTGTACGGTTTGTTTCCTCTTGAAGTAGCCCTAGGAGGGAGTGGTTAAACACACTTTCGTTTGAAACGGGTTGCCATGCTTCCAAAAAACTACGAGTGTCCTGAAATCTCAGCTTATGTTTTTTAACCCAATCTTGAAGATACTTGGTGGTAATGAGCAGTACACCAATCCCACTTGGCTCAGCAAATTTCGTTCTTCTAGGTTGAAGCATTCGTTTGCAATAAGAGTTTGAATTTTCAGGTTTCACTCTGTTTTCTCCTATATTGATACATGAATTTGGAACTCTAAATCAAGCACGGTTTGTGCTAGGCCCTTGAAACTTGACACAATAAAGTAGTTCCAAGTTCTATGTGTATGGTTTGTTTCCTCTTGAAGTAGCTCTAGGAGGGAGTGGTGAAACACACTTTTTTGAAACGGGTTGCCAAGCTTCCAAAAAACTACGAGTGTCCTGAAATCTCAGCATATGTTTTTTCACCCAATCTTGAAGATACTTGGTGGTAATGAGCAGTACACCAATCCCACTTGGTTCAGCAAATTTCGTTCTTCTAGGTTGAAGCATTCATTGGCAGTAAGAGTTTTGAATTTTCAGGTTTCACTCTGTTTTCTCCTATATTGATAGATGAATTTGGAACTCGAAATCAAACACGGTTTGTGCGAGCCCCTTGAAACTGGACACAATAAAGTAGTTCTAAGTTATATCTGTATGGTTTGTGTCCAATTGAAGTTTCCCTAGGAGGGAGTGGTGAAACACACTTTCGTTTGGAAGAGTTTGCCAAGCTTCCAAAATACTACGAGTGTCCTGAAATCTCAGCATATGTTTTTTCACCCAATCTTGAAGATACTTGGTGGTAATGAGAAGTACACCAATCCCACTTGGCTCAGCAAATTTCGTTCTTCTAGGTTGAAGCATTCGTTTGCAATAAGAGTTTGAGTTTTCAGGTTTCACTCTCTTTTCTCCTGTATTGATACATGAATTTGGAACTCTAAATCAAGAACGGTTTGTGCTAGCCCCATGAAACTTGACACAATAAATTAGTTCTAAGTTCTATCTGTATGGTTTGTGTCCAATTGAAGTTTCCCTAGGATGGAGTGGTGAAACACACTTTCGTTTGAACGGGTTGCCAAGCTTCCAAAAAACTACGAGTGTCCTGAAATCTCAGCATATGTTTTTTCACCCAATCTTGAAGATACTTGGTGAAAATGAGCAGTACACCAATCCCACTTGACTCAGCAAATTTCGTTCTTCTAGGTTGAAGCATTCGTTTGCTAAGAGTTTGAGTTTTCAGGTTTCACTCTGTTTTCTCCTATATTGATACATGAATTATAAATCTAAATCAAGAACGGTTTGTGCTAGCCCCTTGAAACTTGACACAATAAAGAAGTTCTAAGTTCTATCTGTATGGTTTGTGTCCAATTGAAGTTTCCCTAGGAGGGAGTGGTGAAACACACTTTCGTTTGGAAGAGGTTGCCAAGCTTCCAAAATCCTACGAGTGTCCTGAAATCTCAGCATATGTTTTTTCACCCAATCTTGAAGATACTTGGTGGTAATGAGCAGTACACCAATCCCACTTGGCTCAGCAAATTTCGTTCTTCTAGGTTGAAGCATTCGTTGGCAGTAAGAGTTTGAATTTTCAGGTTTCACTCTGTTTTCTCCTATATTGATACATGTATTTGGAACTCTAAATCAAGCACGGTTTGTGCTAGGACCTTGAAACTTGACACAATAAAGTAGTTCTAAGTTCTATGTGTATGGTTTGTTTCCTCTTGAAGTAGCCCTAGGAGGGAGTGGTGAAACACACTTTCGTTTGAAACGGGTTGCAAAGCTTCCAAAAAACTACGAGTGTCCTGAAATCTCAGCATATGTTTTTTCACCCAATCTTGAAGATACTTGGTGATAATGAGCAGTACACAAATCGAACTGGGTTCAGCAAATTTCGTTCTTCTAGGTTGAAGCCTTCGTTGGCAGTAAGAGTTTGAATTTTCAGGTTTCACTCTGTTTTCTCCTATATTGATAGATGAATTTGGAACTCCAAATCATACACGATTTGTGCTAGCTCCTTGAAACTTGACACAATAAAGTAGTTCTAAGTTCTATCTGTATGGTTTGTGTCCAATTGAAGTTTCCCTAGGAGGGAGTGGTGAAACATACTTTCGTTTGGAAGAGGTTGCCAAGCTTCCAAAATACTACGAGTGTCCTGAAATCTCAGCATATGTTTTTTCACCCAATCTTGAAGATACTTGGTGGTAATGAGCAGTACACCAATCCCACTTGGCTCAGCAAATTTCGTTCTTCTAGGTTGAAGCATTCGTTTGCAATAAGAGTTTGAATTTTCAGGTTTCACTCTCTTTTCTCCTATATTGATACATGAATTTGGAACTCTAAATCAAGCACGGTTTGTGCTAGCCCCTTGAAACTTGACACAATAAAGTAGTTCTAAGTTCTATGTGTACGGTTTGTTTCCTCTTGAAGTAGCCCTAGGAGGGAGTGGTTAAACACACTTTCGTTTGAAACGGGTTGCCATGGTTCCAAAAAACTACGAGTGTCCTGAAATCTCAGCTTATGTTTTTTCACCCAATCTTGAAGATACTTGGTGGTAATGAGCAGTACACCAATCCCACGTGGCTCAGCAAATTTCGTTCTTCTAGGTTGAAGCATTCGTTTGCAATAAGAGTTTGAATTTTCAGGTTTCACTCTGTTTTCTCCTATATTGATACATGAATTTGAACTCTAAATCAAGCACGGTTTGTGCTAGGCCCTTGAAACTTGACACAATAATGTAGTTCCAAGTTCTATGTGTATGGTTTGTTTCCTCTTGAAATAGCTCTAGGAGGGAGTGGTGAAACACACTTTTTTGAAACGGGTTGCCAAGCTTCCAAAAAACTACGAGTGTCCTGAAATCTCAGCATATGTTTTTTCACCCACTGTTGAACATACTTGGTGATAATGAGCAGTACACCAATCCCACTTGGTTCAGCAAATTTCGTTCTTCTAGGTTGAAGCATTCATTTTCAGTAAGAGTTTGAATTTTCAGGTTTCACTCTGTTTTCTCCTATATTGATAGATGAATTTGGAACTCGAAATCAAACACGGTTTGTGCGAGCCCCTTGAAACTGGACACAATAAAGTAGTTCTAAGTTCTATCTGTATGGTTTGTGTCCAATTGAAGTTTCCCTAGCAGGGAATGGTGAAACACACTTTCGTTTGGAAGAGGTTGCCAAGCTTCCAAAATACTACGAGTGTCCTGAAAATCTCAGCATATGTTTTTTCACCCAATCTTGAAGATACTTGGTGGTAATGAGCAGTACACCAATCCCACTTGGCTCAGCAAATTTCGTTCTTCTAGGTTGAGGCATTCGTTTGCAATAAGAGTTTGAATTTTCAGATTCACTCTGTTTTCTCCTATATTGATACATGAATTTGGAACTCTAAATCTAGCACGGTTTTTGCTAGCCCCTTGATACTTGACACAATAAAGTAGTTCTAAGTTCTATGTGTACAGTTTGTTTCCTCTTGAAGTAGCCCCAGGTGGGAGTGGTGAAACACACTTTCGTTTGAAACGGGTTGCCAAGCTTCCAAAAAACAACGAGTGTCCTGAAATCTCAGCATATGTTTTTTCACCCAATCTTGAAGATACTTGGTGATAATGAGCAGTACACCAATCCCACTGGGTTCAGCAAATTTCGTTCTTCTAGGTTGAAGCATTCGTTGGCAGTAAGAGTTTGAATTTTCAGGTTTCACTCTGTTTTCTCCTATATTGATAGATGAATTTGGAACTCCAAATCAAACACGGTTTCGGCTAGCCCCTTGAAACTTGACACAATAAAGTAGTTCTAAGTTCTATCTGTATGGTTTGTGTCCAATTGAAGTTTCCCTAGGAGGGAGTGGTGAAACACACTTTTGTTTGGAAAAGGTTGCCAAGCTTCCAAAATACTACGAGTGTCCTGAAATTTCAGCATATGTTTTTTCACCCAATCTTGAAGATACTTGGTGGTAATGAGCAGTACACCAATCCCACTTGGTTCAGCAAATTTCGTTCTTCTAGGTTGAAGCATTCATTGGCAGTAAGAGTTTGAATTTTCAGGTTTCACTCTGTTTTCTCCTATATTGATAGATGAATTTGGAACTCCAAATCAAACACGGTTTGTGCGAGCCCCTTGAAACTGGACACAATGAAGTAGTTCTAAGTTATATCTGTATGGTTTGTGTCCAATTGAAGTTTCCCTAGGTGGGAGTGGTGAAACACACTTTCGTTTGGAAGAGTTTGCCAAGCTTCCAAAATACTACGAGTGTCCTGAAATCTCAGCATATGTTTTTTCACCCAATCTTGAAGATACTTGGTGGTAATGAGCTGCCGCAGTCTCTCAGCTGGGCACAAATCACGAGTCTCCACACAGCTTGTAGATTCAAACAGCAATTCTTTATTCCCGAACTCACACCGGCCGTCTACAAACACGTTCTGGGGGAATCCACGTTCTCTGCCCAAATCCACTCCGTTCTCTGCCCAAATCCTCTCCTGCCTAAATCCACACCGCATGGGCTTCTGTCTTCCAAAAAAATACTGTCTGACCCTAAGCACTCAAGAGGAACTCAGCAGCAGGATACGCCCTATTCCAAAAGACAAACACCCTAATCTCCTATTATACTAAACTGCCCTATTCTAAAGGGAAACACCCTACTCTCCTATTATGCTAAACTGCCCTATTCTAAAGGGGAAACACCCTACTCTCCTATTATGCTAAACTGCCCTATTCTAAAGGGGGAACACCCTAAAC